>NC_056729.1:526973169-526993169 GCF_019279795.1 Protopterus annectens
TCGCCCTGCAAAATCTGACGTTTGTACCAAAAATGTCCCACTTTGGGCATTTGAAAAGGTGGTAACCCTAATCAGTACAGCATAGAGAGGATTGTTTGGCTAAACTTTAGTAACACAGAGATTAAAAACAAGCTTGATGTCCACAAATATTAATGTCCCTGCAAAACATCCCAACTAACATCCAAACCAACATCGACAAACTATTCAGTAAAAACTATAAAGTTTTTATGTATATACATATATATATATATATATATATATATATATATATATATATATATATATATATATATAAAATCTGGATTATACTCATAAAATCCCTTTTTAATAGCACCATAAGTGTGAATAAACACAAATAAAAGATCGACAAAGACATTGTTATGTACTCTAGGTATAGTTCATGTTCAGCTTGAATGAATGTAAGAAAAGTATTGTTGCTAGGAAGAAATGTAGAGGTGTCGCTTATGTTTGGTAAGGTTATCTGTGTAGCTTAAAATGTGATAATGAACATTTTATTTAATGGACATGTAGGTCTTGTGATAAGAATATCATTACAGATCATTCTTCAATATTTTGAATGAATTTGTCACAAACATAGTCTGCTTTAGTTCTGATGATGAATTATTGGATGTACAGTTGATACTAAGAGTTTGAAAAAATATAAAAGATTCATGAATTACTGGTTAAATAACTGAATATAGAAATATATATAAAAAGCAATGAACAAATACATAAATTAAATGAAATTCACATTTACATGGACAATTCTATTTATAAACAGTTGCATTCTTTTACAGCATTATTTTTTAGAAGACAGCATAGTGCCCATTCCATATCACAGGTATGTAATAGGGATTTAAATAGTGAGGCTTTTCTGAATTAATTAATGTGGTTCAAGAGACAGATAAATAATTAAGCAAGCAAAGGTCCTGTAGCAGATGCATATAGCGTCAAAGTAGAAAGACTTTGTCAAAACACAGAGGCACCTATTCAAAGGCATTTGCAAATTTCCCTTTATCAAGAACCATGGGAAACATAACTTTCTCCTAGAAAATGTGATAATGCCTCAATACTGGACCCACGACTTATATGCTAAGCACAGGTCCATCCATATCATCAAGTGTGCTGATGACACTCCAGTTGTGGAGCTCATCGTAAATGAGGATGAGAAGGTGTACAGAGAGGAGGTGGCATCTCTGATCAGTTGGTGTAAGGGGAACAACCTTGACCTGAATGTAAGCAAGACCAAAGAGATTATCATCGACTTCAGCAAAAAGATAACAAACCTCTCAGTGCTCAGGATCAATGATGAGACTGTGGGGGGGCGGGGGTAAGACTACAAAATTCCTGGGTGTACACATATCAGAGCATCTCTTGGGGTTGGGAAACACCAGTCAACTGGTCAAGAAAGAGCATTGATGCCTCCACTTTTAAGAAGGCTGAAAAAAGCTAAGCTTCCTCTTCATATTCTCGCCACCTTCTATAGTGGTGCAATAGAGAGCATCCTAACCTGCAACTTCAGAGTGTGGTTTGAAAGCTGCACAGTTACAGAAAAGAAGGTGCTACAAAGAGTGGTGAGGGTTGCAGAGAAGGTAACAGATTCCAGTCTTCCATCGATGCAACATCTTTATTCTGCAAGAAGCATCTGAAAGGCCACCAAAATAGCACAGGACAACATGCATCCTGCACATGGACTGTTTAAGCATCTGGCATTGGGCAGGATATATTGCATTATCTGCTGCAGGACTACAAGACTCAGTAGCAGTTTCTACCCTACAGTGATTAGACTTCTGAACTCGGGCACTAGTCTCAGGGGTCCGGACACATAAATCAATTTTTATTTATTTGTGCAATATGTACTTACATAAATTCTAAGTAAGTGCAACATTTATTTATTATATCCATAGTTATTATTATTTAACTCACTCAAGTGCAATATTAGACAATAACTTAGGTATTTCAATCTCAAGTGTGTTTTGTTTTACTTTAAATAGGGTAACTAATTTAACTTGGGGGAGGGCATTATTTTTTTATATGAGTGTTGGTAAATGTTTCTGCTCTTTCTTACATGTATTCAGAGTAGTATTGTATTTGTTAGTTATGTTTATTCCTCTACTTGTATGTGTCGTTTCACTTTCCTTTGTAATCTCAAGAATTGAGCTGATGCACGAAATTTCATTTAGGCTACAAGTGTGTAGTTCTAAATGACAATAAAGTTTACTTTGACTGTATCTTTGAATATACTGTCTTGTGAATGTGCAATGGCACAGTTCTTAACAAGGCATTTAGGTTAACAACCTAGACCCCACTACAGAAGTGTTTTGATAGCCTCTCATGTCTGTGAATCATTTCAAGTAAATCCCAGGCTTTTGGATTAACCTGTAAGCAACTCTAATAATATATCTACTGAAAATGTTGTATACTATTTATTTAATTGCCTGTGTATACTAATGCAAGGGGGTAGATACGTAACACAGTCAAGAAAGTTCACAAGTTTGTTTGTAGTATTGAGTAGATCAGTATGTCAAGGAAGGACAACACTGAGTTTGGTTTTATTTATTATTATTTGCATTGTGTCTTCTTTGCTGCTACAGGTGTTATTACCAGTGATTCAGAGGCTCCTTATCTAGTCTGCAAGCCAGCTGCAGTTAGTAGTGTCATGAATCTGTGTCTTGAATGAAAAATGAATTATGTGATTGAACACATTATGGAAATATATTGATTGTTATACATAAGCTAGGTTGATACATTGGTCAGTTTTTAAAGTATTACCTAGTTACACATAAAATGTTTCCTAGCTAAAATCTATTAATCATAATTATTAGGTGTTTTGGTATTTCAGTACAGGCAGGGACCTTTAAACTATTTTTTTTTTTTTTTACTTTTTTGTTAACTAGGTAGGCCCACTGGATAAATTGTCCCGGTTTCGGAGTTGACCCAGGAGCAGTGTTTGGTTAAGTGACTTAGTTTGAAAGTCACACTGTAAGCACATGAGTTTTAATTCATTGTAGTACCCAGAGACCAGGACAGTGCTAGTGTAGGTGTGTCTGTCTTGACTTGAAGACAGCTCGATGCTATGGCTTCCTGTACAAAAGCTGCATTTTAAGAGCTCTGTATCATATGCAACATGTGGTCTGTCACTCCCCCTGCACCTACCACTGCATATACAAAATCAGTTCTTATAACAGAAAATGACCCAGTAAATCTTCAGCTTCCACATGCATTATTAATATGTTGAAATAAAAAAAATAGCCTACCAGTCTGTGAGAAGACAGGGTTTGGAAATGGCTTACTGCTGTGCTTCAAAGATGTACTACAAGTAAGTTGTTCTTCTTCTTCTTCTTTCGGCTTTTCCCAGTTAGGGGTCACCACAGTGGAACTCCGGTCTGCTAATGATTGGCAGTAGATTTTTTATGGGTGCCGAGGTGCCAGCTCGACGTCCAACCTTCAGCGAAGGCATGCCCATTCTACGCATGTCTTTTGAACGCCATGCAACCGTTGGGAGGACATGCAGACTCCACACAGAAGGCACTTCAGTTGAGAATCGAATGGGAGAACCTCTTGCTGTGAGGCAACAATGCTACCGCTGCACCATTGCGGCTTTAAGTATAACCAGTAAATGAAGTTGTAAAGAATCAGATCCTGTTCCATAGGCACAGGTTGCAGCTGATTAATAGCTGTGATCTTTAATTGTCTGAGCTAACTATCAGCAAATTAGACTAGCATCTTATTAAAGTTATTGATTGCTAGAATGTGTGATATCTACAGTATGTGCACGTTCATAACCTGCACTGCAAGAACAGCATGGGTATTGTTTAGGGGGATTATTCATGCATTTATTTTTCTAACTAGTTTATGCTAATTAGACAGAGGAATTTCTTCTAGGTTTTTGGGGTAATTTGGTATTAGGACTCATCTCTCATTAACCTCCTTTAAGTTAACTCAAGATTTTTTGGGACTGGGCTGAATTTGTGTTAACTTGTCATTTAAATGTGACAAAAAACTGCTAGTCCTTAGTCCTTTAATGCTATTTCTATCAAGGTGAACGAGGTTCACAATTATAGTCTAAAGTAATGTACTAAATTTTTTTCACCATCAACACTGCACTCATATGCAATCTCCATATTCATAACACATCATGTGATCTGGAGCAGTTGTTATTTCTAGCAGGAACATGGGAACAATCTCTCAGTATAGAGGTAGTGCACATCTCTGCATAGACTGAGTAATGGAGTCTGTCTGCCATAGATTAACACATGGTCAGTTAATGGCTATTTTACTAGTAATTTCTGAATACAAATTCTATAATAATTATATAAATATATATATATATATATATATATATATATATATATATATATATATATTTCCTATTAAAATCTTGACATTGAGATGCCCGCAGTTGAAAATTCGATACACAGATGTTCGAATTTTCATATTGCTGAACATCTCAGTTGTCAAAAGTTTATATTAGTGAATGCACTGTGCATTCGCTAATATACATTCGAAGAACTGTATAGAGATTGCAGTACAGTGTGGTTTGGGAAATGTATCCCTTTCCTCACTGTAGTGCGATCTCAGAGTTGAAATATATAGTTAGCAGGGGGTGTGGGGGGGTGCATCCCCCCATGAGGGATGCTGGGGGGGCTTGCCCTCCTGCAAAAATGTGATGTTGGGTATAGGGGTTAACTTTATGTGAGCTCCTATATGGACATCACGTGATGTGTTTTGAAACAATGTTGAATCTGATGACTTCGATCAGTGGATTTGACATTGTGATTTCTTCATTCTTTTGAGTTTCACGGTTTAGTTTTGATATGTCAAGCGCAAGTTATTTTGACGTTCGACATATTGATAGTAAACCATATATATATATATATATATATATATATATATATATATATATATTCATATGTAGCTATCTGCAGCAATTTATGCTAGATAAAAAGAAGTACAATCAATAAAACTGATGTATTATTTACTTATTTATTTATTTATTTATTTATTTATTTATTTATTTATTTATTTATTAACATTTTTTACTGAGAAAGTCTGACTGGGCCATGACAGCCCTTTTTTAGCAGAGCACTAGGGTGAAAAACCTTCCCAGTTAATAAATGTTACAAGATGTCATACAGAACAGCAAATGTTAGCTATCACATCCAAAAAACAGAAGAGACTCTGGAGATCATTATATTCCACAAAGTTACATTTCAGTTTTACTATTGCAATGAAAAGCTATTGGGCCTTTAGATGAAAATCCCAGAAGCTTAGGTCATGCAAGAAGACCAAAAGGGCACTCCAGATACAGGAAAGATGGACGAAATTATAACCACATTTGACTAGCAGAAGAGTGGCAGGAGGTGGGTCTGAAAGTTTGCTTTCCGGTATTTCTGGATTTATGATTATCTTAGGTCTTGTGAGAGAGTATTCCAGCATTTGGAAACATATTAGAAATACATTGCTTCATCGTGTTTATTGTTTGGTCTACTGACTTGTGCAAATTATGTGTCCTCAGACCTGAGAGCTCTAGATGGGGAGTACCTCAGCACTACTGTCTTCTGCGCTGGACATTTGTTTGGGTGATGACATATACTTCATGCCAGTTTATGTTGATTGCATTTTTGATAGTTGGGGAATTCCAGCCAGTTTAGTTGACTGAGTGCTAAGCAGAGGTAGATTTTACTTAAAAGGTGGATTTCAAATGTTGCTGTTTTACTATAACATTGTTCTAGTTTTGTTAAAAGAGATGAACTGACATTTGTTAGAAAGGGAGAGACATAGGAGAGAGTTGAAAACAGGTATGAGACGGTGGTTGTCATTCTAGATTGCAAGGTGAGGTAGGGAGAAGCTTTTCAGAGGAGATCTAGTTTTATATTAGTTTTTTGCTAGTGCTTTGGATGTGTAGGTCAAATTTTGGATTATCATCCATGGTGGCTTCAAGTAGTTTAGTATGTGTGACAACCTCAAGTCTAGTGTTTTGTGTGGATAATACAGTATAGATATTTTTGTGATCAGAATATTGTTTTTGGAAGAAAAGTATCATTTTTATTTTCTTTGGTTTCAGGAGGAGAATAGGATGGTTCAGAAAACATTCACTAGAAGAGTAGGGCTGCTGTGTAATATGTTGTAGTGATGACATGGTTGGAGCTGAGCAGATTAAAGCTGAGTTGTCTACATACTGACCTAGGAAACCTTGACCCACTGCAGTATGAAGGTTATTTATAAAAATATTGGAGAGGAGAGGACATAGATTGAGCCCTGAGGGGCATCAGTGGTCATGAGTAGGTAGGACGAGCAGGACATTTGCAATTTGACACATTGTATCACATCTAAGAAATAGTTTTTAAACTATTTTACAGTAGAAAAGGAGAGACTGAGGGAGACTAATGTTTATAGTAGTTTAGTATGGAATATGATATACCCGCGGTGGTGGTGCTGCGGTAGCGTTGTTGCCTCACAGTAAGACGCTGTCCGTTTCGATTCTCAGCTAGAGTGTCTTCTGCATGGAGACATGCGTGAATGGGCATATCTTCGTTGAAGGTTGTGCATCAGGCCTGGCAAGCCGGTACGTAAAAATCATCTGCCAATCATTAGCGGACCGGAGTTCCGCTGTGGCGACCCCTAACTGGGAAAAGCCAAAAGACACAAACAAACAAACAAGTATGGAATATGGTATCATATGCTTTTGATAAATCTAGGAATATGGAAAAGATTAGTTTACCTTCATCCCTAAGTGGATGTTTTGAAATATTTTTATTTTTCTTCTTCTGTTGTTTTGTCTGCATATTTCAATTCCAGTCAATTTACACATCACTATTCAGGTACATAGTAGAAGAAGCAGTCATATTTAAGTACATCTTGTTGCAAGAGAATTTTCAGTGTTACAACAAAATACATAATATAGATAACACTCTATATACAATATATACAACAAGTGCTACAGAAAATCTACTTTTGATTAAGATTTGTGTCACAGTTTACATAGGTTTCATAGGTTCATAGGTTGGTACTAGGCTATCAGCCCTAAGGCCTATACACGGCTAGCCATAACAATTCCCTGGCTATTTCTTCCCACACTATTTACTTCCCTGGACCCCCGTCTAGCAGGGCGACTGACGTGATCCCCGGGGTGAATTTCCTTTCTCCCATCCAATCGTCAAGGTTCCTTTTGAAGAGGGCCAAAGAGGCACTCTGCTTGACATGTATGGGCAATCTATTCCAGAGTCTGGGGAGTCTCTGGGTCAGGAACCTATCCCTCCAGCATGTTTTGTTTATTGTGATGACAAGGTTTAGATCCCTGGAGCGTGTTGCTCTGAGGGATTGGGATTTCTTTAAGTGTAGCATGTCCAACAGCTCTGGGTTTTAAACAGAGATCACCTCTGAGTAGACAATATGTGACAGAGTATAGCTGGAGTTTTTTTAGGCGGTCAGCGTAGGGCATCTGCTTTAGGCCTGTGATTCTTTTAGTGAGGTAATTCTGTGGCCTTTCCAGTTGTTGCAGATGTCTTGAGAGGTACATACCAAATGGGGCGTTGTATTCTATAATGGGTCTAATGAGGGATGAGTACAGTGGGACAATGACCTCCTTTTTTTTTGAATGAAAAGCCCTTAGTGATGAGGTGTGCCACATAGAAGGATTTCCTGACTGTTGTGGCGATGTGGTTATCGAAGGTGAGACCACTGTTCACCTGTGTCCCTAAGTCTCTTATCACACTTCATAACTGCTACATAAAAGGTTTAGGTTGGACACAAACTCACAAAAGGATATGTCTTATGCTCTTTCCAGTTTACAGTCACAATAATTTGTCTTTTTTCATCTATCTGTTCTTTTAAAATATCATCCATGAGAAGACTCCACTATTTAGAAAATAGGAATACTTCCTTTGGTTATTTGTTATCAGTTTATGTGCTGATATATACTTTGCCATACTTCTGAATCCCTCCCATGGCAGTTTGGTTCAATCTAACTAGTTCTAAGTAATGTATAATTTTACTAGAGAGAAGAGGGTAATTAGAATATGCAGATTAAGTTTGGGAAGCTTTTGAGAGGTGATATGCAAAATTGCAAATTTCCAGGATAATGTGGATTTTTGATATCCCATCTTCTCTAGTCTGATTCTCAGTGAGCACCATAATTAATAAGTACATTTACAGCTCCAGAAGATGTGGAAAATATCAGCAATTTGTGAGTAGCAACACGGACAGTTTGGTGTAACTTCCGAGTTGAAATTGATCAATATTTCTGAGGTAGAGTAAGCATTGTTGGTTATCATTAGTTGAGTAGAAATGAGTTTCTTAATTATTTTGATAGATTTAGAATTTTGCTTTTCAGTAATACCTTTGAGATTTTCAACCCAGTATTTTGAATACAAAATAGATGGTTGATATCTAAGGGATACGATAAACCTATATGTATTTGACAGCATTTTCTTTCTTTAAGGCTAAGTTCCATAATGTATTGTATGTGTTTATGTATTTATCGTTTACTTCAAACTCTGCTATTATTGAACGGCACAGTTCTCTAATTTGCCTTAGCATTATGACGTATCCTTTTGGAAAGTTAAGGATATTCCTCGTGTCCTCAAAAGATTTTTTCCTTTTTTCCTATGTCTGTAAATAACCCACACATTGCATTACTTAATGTGTGGATAGTTGTCCAAGTTTATCATCTTGTTATTTAATCTGAGGTTTGGATTCACTGAACAATAAGGCGAAGCAAGTCCAAAAGCACTCAGGAACCAGAACCAAAAGTAATATTAACGAATTTTATTAAGACCGTTTTCGCTTCTGTGCAACAGAAGCTTCTTCAGACAAATAAAAAAAAAAAGCGCCAAAACCACTTTTTAAATGCAATAAATTTTGCTGACATGATGTCATTTCCTTAACAACCAAGGTGGTAACCAATACCACCATTTAAAAAGCGGGTGTATAACCATCAAATGTAAAAACACATTGCAACCCAACGAAAAAAATTATTTTATAACCATCTTGTAAAAAGGTTTTTTTATACAAAAGTATAACCTAATAGAGGTTTACTAGCGATAAAAACGCCTTTTAAGGCGGTTTATTCATACATACATTAAAATACATACATTAAAAACTAACTCGACAAGTGTAGTCCTGAAAGGAACCTAATATTGACAAAATAGAATGCATATAAAGAATCCAACGAAGCTTTTATACTTTGAGCTAACCAAAGTATTGCAAGTTTCATTTACCCCAAAAACAATCTGATTAGAAAAATGAAACCTTTTAAATCGTATTCATAGGTGCATACAGTAGGTAATCCTGACTAAGCGGGAATCATGTTGTATAAGGGCTAACTATTGAAGCAAAATAGACATCTAAGTCCTAAGATAACTTTTATATTTTAAAATAACAGAAATGTTACAAGCTTCATTTAGCCCAGGGGGGGAAAAGGCATTTAAAAGCAATTGCCATTCCAACTCTTTTATTTCCAGTAAAAGAGGTTGTTGACCCCCTCTAATCCCAACTTTAACCAGGTCAATACCCATGAAACAAAAACTGTGCCCGTCATGATCAACAATGTGCTTCGAAAGAGCATTATCAGTTTTTTTGTTTTTTATAGCATAATTATGTTGGTAAACACGGTCCCGTAACCTACGGTCCGTTTTACCAACATAAAATGCAGGACAACAGTTACAAAATGCAATGTAAACTACTGACCTAGTGTCACAGCAGATCTTATGATTGATGTTAAAATTTTTCCCTCTTATGGAGAAAGAATTTCCTACTTTTAGTAATCTACACCAGTTACAAATCCCACAGGAGAATGTCCCAGTTTGTCTAGATCGAACAACTGGAGAGTCACTTGTTTGCAACAGTTCTTTTAAGTTTTTACCCCTCTTGAATACAAAGGAGGGGTAAGGGCCTAAGATCTGGAATAGATAGGCATTATTTGAAATAAAATGCCAGTTCTTCTTAATAATCGAACACATATTGTTAACATGTTTATTATGTGTAATAATAAAGCTAGTCTTGAAATCACGAGTTGGAATGAGTTGGCCATATGAAGAATTGCTGGGTTCATGTGACACAAATCCAGGTTCAATACTATACAAAGGTGTTTCTGAAATATCAGTAACATGAGGGGTACCATGTTTGGTGCCTTGAAGGAGGGGCTGGTAAAACCCTAAAGCCCTTTTTAAAGAAACTTCGTCAATTAAGTTATCTAATAACTCACCGGGGTATCCCCTGTTCAAGAACATGCTTCTAAGGGTAGAACACTCATCTTCAAAGGCCGCTAAGGTGTTACACATACGTGTAGCTCTAACTAACTGGCCTTTAACTATTGACCTTTTTTGTTTCCAAGGGTGGTTGCTGGAAAAATGTAAAAAGGCATTACAATAAGTGCGCTTCCTAAATATACTGGAAAGAATACGGTTGTTATGGAAATCTTTAACAAGTTTAACATCCAGATAATCGATCTCACTGACTGAAAAATGATGGGTAAATTTTAAAAAAGTGCATGACTCATTCATGTCTTCGATTTTTGATATCCCATCTTCTCTAGTCTGATTTTCAGTGAGCACCATAATTAATAAGTACATTTACAGCTTTGGTTATTTGTTATCAGTTTATGTGCTGATATATACTTTGCCATACTTCTGAAGCCCTCCCATGGCAGTTTGGTTCAATCTAACTAGTTCTAAGTAATGTATAATTTTACTAGAGAGAAGAGGGTAATTAGAATATGCAGATTAAGTTTGGGAAGCTTTTGAGAGGTGATATGCAAAATTGCAAATTTCCAGGATAATGTGGATTTTTGATATCCCATCTTCTCTAGTCTGATTCTCAGTGAGCACCATAATTAATAAGTACATTTACAGCTCCAGAAGATGTGGAAAATATCAGCAATTTGTGAGTAGCACAAATTAAGTCAAGTTAAATCAAGTTTGGTGTAACTTCCGAGTTGAAATTGATCAATATTTCTGAGGTAGAGTAAGCATTGTTGGTTATCATTAGTTGAGTAGAAATGAGTTTCTTAATTATTTTGATAGATTTAGAATTTTGCTTTTCAGTAATACCTTTGAGATTTTCAACCCAGTATTTTGAATACAAAATAGATGGTTGATATCTAAGGGATACGATAAACCTATATGTATTTGACAGCATTTTCTTTCTTTAAGGCTAAGTTCCATAATGTATTGTATGTGTTTATGTATTTATCGTTTACTTCAAACTCTGCTATTATTGAACGGCACAGTTCTCTAATTTGCCTTAGCATTATGACGTATCCTTTTGGAAAGTTAAGGATATTCCTCGTGTCCTCAAAAGATTTTTTCCTTTTTTTCTATGTCTGTAAATAACCCACACATTGCATTACTTAATGTGTGGATAGTTGTCCAAGTTTATCATCTTGTTATTTAATCTGAGGTTTGGATTCAGATATATTGGTTGAAACAGGATGTAAGTATTTATTAAGTTTAGTGCTTCCATCATTTTTTGAAATCTATTCTAGGTTTTAACAAGATATGAAATCTGCTATCATTTAGATTTTCCTGATTTATAAATGGAAGAGCTTTGGGATTGTTTTTGACGTAGTCATGTGAATCCCACGCACTGACCCAGTAATCAAGGAGCCTCAGTCCTTACCACTAACACCACTGACGGGCGTGCAAACTGGGAAGGATAACAAGTACACTCACAGGAAAGTACAATTTCCCTTAAGAGCACACAGAGATCACAGTCAGTCTGGGGCTGGTTTCTCCCTTTCTCTCCAGATCCCCAATAAGACCCCCCACTGGCACAGCTATAGGTTAAGATCTCAGCTGAGGAGTCAAGCCAAGACCTCCAGCAGTATCTCTGTCCAACCAGTGCTTTGTGTCCCTGCTCAAGTAGCTGACACACACTCACTTTAAGATCTGATTTAGATAGAAACACACAGACACTTCTGCAGAAGGCTGGCACAGGCTCTCCAGCTGTGACCCCTTTCGGCCCAGACTATAAAGTAGCAATTATTGCCATCAACCACTAATATCAGCTACTAATAAGGCCCTTACCAAAGGGTGTCCAATTTTTCTGTGCAATACTATTATCCAAATAGTAAGTATGACCAGAACTTTTAAGGTTATTGGAGTGACTTAGTACAGTATCACTAAATACATGCAAGTACTCTATAGCTTAAATTATCTCTACACAAAACAGCCACAATTGAAAGGTTTAAAATATTTAATAATAAATAATAAAAACACAAAACAAATCATCTCAATTCAACACAGTGCTAGTCAAGAGTTCAGAAATTACAGGAAAATACTTTAAAACAATATTGTTGGATAGTCTGACATAAATATAGAAAACAACTAGACTAAATCTGACTAAATTCCTATCTAACTCTAAGAGCAATACTGTTCTAAATTCTACTTACATATAGAGCAAAGGCAGAGTGCTGGTGATGTTGTCAGTTCTGAAGACAAATGCAAAATGGTCTCCCTTTGTCTCTGAGATCTCTTAAATTGATAATACATCACTGCTGACTCACTTTTGATTACATCATTCTTGACACTTCTCTGGCTCCCAGGCTACCAGAAACTCTAAATTTCCATTTCTTAGTAAGCTTGCACCTGGTTAGGAAACCACATCAATAAAAAACATTATACGTGTAAAATCTAGCAATTAGCTCTTGTCCTAAGACAAGAGAAAGAATGTTTTCATCCAGACATCCCGTCTGTAAGCCCTGAGATCAAACAGTCATAAAATGCTTTACTTTATCAGCTTTCTTCCAGCAGGGTGCACTGTGGTTACATTTTTGAAGTTCAGAACATATAACACAGTTTTTCTTACATTTAGTTTTCTTGCATTTGTAAAACAGCCTGTGGGTTATAGTAACATTTACATTGACATAGCATTATCTACAAAATTCTATCTAGCTGGGCTGGTAGCCTTTCAGTTTTTCACACCCACCCCTCGAGAGCTCAAGCTAGTTTTTCAAGTGACCCTTGAAAAATGTTTCTTGAAAAGGTTAGGTCTGAGTATATCTTACCCCATTCCCTGTCTTGAGACCCCATCTGCATTAGCATTGCTAATCCCACTGCGGTGTGCACTGACATATATGCTTGCAACCCTAAGCTCTATCTTAGTAACTTGGCATTTTGCTTGCTGGCTCAGTGTAACCATGTTAGGGGATTGTGATCTGTAACTACAGTGAATTGTCTTCCATACAGATAAGGCTGAAGTTTCTGCAGTGCCCACACTATGACTAGACATTCCTTTTCTACAGCTGCATAGCATTCCTCCCTGGGTTGAAGCCTATGACTGAGATAAACCACTGGGTGCTCTTCTCCCTTATAATAAATATGGCTAAGTACAGCCACCACCTCATGATTTGAAGCATCCATCTGTACAACAAATTATTTGCTGTAATCTGGACTGGCTAACACAGGGGGTCCTATCAAAGCTTTTTTAAGCTTCTGGAATGCCTGCTCACATGCTGTGCTCCACACTACCTTATCTGGCTTGTTTTTTTTCTTCTCAGGTCTGTGAGAGGAGAAGCTATGGTACTATAACTGGGGACAAACTTTCTGTAGTACCCTATTGTCCCCCAGAATGCCCACACCTGATTTTTGGTAACAGGTGCAGGCCTTGCCTGAATGGCTTCCACTTTGGTAGGTTCTGGCCTGATCTTACCACTCCCAAATCTATGTCCCAGGTAGGAGACCCCTGCCATACCCACCTGACATTTGCTCGGCTTAATGGTCAACCCTGCTCTTGTAGTCTGCCCATCACCTCCCTGACATGCTAAAGGTGCTCTTGCTAAGAATGGATGTAGATGGCAATATCATCTAGGTAATGATCTCCCAGTCTCTAGAAAGTTGCTGGGGCATTTTTCATCCCAAAGGGCATCTTTGTGAACTCATACAAGCCAAAAGACATCACAAAGGCTGACCTCTCTCTAGCACTGGGAGTCAAGGGCACCTGCCAATAACCCTTGATAAGATCAATGGCGGTATGATACTTAGCTCCAACCAGCTGCTCTAGGGCATCATCTGTCCTAGGCATGGGGTAAGCATCTGGCTCTGTGTGACTATTTAATTTCCAGTAGTCCACACAGAACCTGGTGCTGCCATCCTTCTTTGGCACCAGTACCACTGGGGAGGCCCAGGGAATGTTGGACTCTTGAATTACCCCTAGTTCCAACATTTCCTCTATCTCCTCCCTCAGAGTCTGTTTGACTCTCTCATGCACCCTATAAGGGGCCTGCCTAATAGGCCTTTGGGGTTCTGTATCCACCTGGTGTTGCACCAGGTGGGTGCACCCTTGTTTCCCAGTGAACATGTCCCCAAACTCCTATAACACTGCTCAGATTTCTTGAACCTGGGTAGGAGATAGCTGCTGGGACATTGCTACCCCTTCCACTGAGGTGTCAATCTGAGCCTCAGTAAGATCAGTCAGCAGATCTCCCTCAGACTCCTCCTGCAATCCACTGCAAATACTCAGCACAAGGCCCTTCCTATGATGGTAAGGTTTCATCATATTAACATGGTACAATTTGTGCCCCTGCCTCCTACCTAGCAGTTCTACCATGTAGTTAACATCACTTACGTTTCTTCCCACCTTGTAGGGTCCCTCCCAAGCTGCTTGCAGCTTGTTGTGTCTGACAGGAATGAGAACCATTACCTGCTGCCCTACAGCATACTCTCTAGCTCAATCATTCCTATCATACCAGACCTTTTTCCATTGTTGGGCTTCTGCCAGATTCTCCTGGGCTAAGCCCATGAGTTCCTTGAGCCTTGCCCTGAGGTTTAGGACATATGCCACAACCGACTCCTTGTGAGATTCACACTCACCTTCCCACTAATCATGATTTAAGTCTAGAGGCCCCCTAATCCTATGCCCATACAGCAATTCAAAGGGTGAAAAACCTGTGGATTCCTGGGGAACCTCTCTGTAAGCAAACAGCAGATGGGGAAAATATTTGTCCCACTCCCTCTTAAACTGGTCTAGAAATGCCCATAGCATGGACTTGATTGTAGAGTTTAACCTCTCAACAAGACCATTAGTCTAGGGAGGGTAGGGGTTGGTCTTTAGGTGCTTCACCCCACAGTAGTTCCACAGACAAGCCAGCAGGTCTGACATGAATTTGGCATCTCTGTCAGTCAGTATTTCTTTTGGGAAACCTACCCTGCTGAAAATCTCTTACAAAGCATTTGCCACCTTTTCTGCCTCAATGGAGGACAAAGCCAATGCCTCAGGGTATCTTGTAGCATAATCTACTACTACTGGGATATACCTTTTCCCTGTGGAACTTTGGGTACTCAGAGGCCCCCAAATATCCATAGCTACCCTCTGAAATAGCTCCTTAGTCACAGACAAAGGCATCAAAGGAGGTCTCACCTTGTCTTCTGCCTTGCCTACCTTTTGGCACTGCTCACAGGTCCTGCAGGACCCTGTTGCATCTATGGAAATTCCAGGCCAACAGAAGTTATGCATAATATGTCTATTTGTATGTTTTATGCCCATATGACCTGCAAAGGGAATATCATGGGCTATGGCTAGAAGTGCCAGAGGGTAGGCTCTAAGTACTACCATCTGCTGTATTATCTCACCTTCTAGCACTTCCTCATGGGTCCACTCTCTATACAGTAACCATTTTTCCCACTATACAGATTCCCTCTTCCCTTGAGAATCAGGTGCCTCACTAGATACCTGCCTCAGGCCTTGTAATGTAGAGTCTGAGAGCTGAGCCTGTCTCAACTGTCTCTTTCTAAACCTTCCCAACCCCCCTTCCACAGGAAGTCTGGTATCCTCTGACAGCTGGGCCTCACTGTCAGCCTGGGTACTACTACTGTCCTCTACATTTGCAGTCACTATGTCCAAGGGACCCTCAGTACCCACAAGCAGCTGTGGCTCACATTCAGTCTCACTGCTACAGGGTAGCTCTCTCCCTTCAGTAACCACCTCACCAGTTTTGGCTGCAAGTATGCAGTCTGTCTGGGTCTCCCCAGGCTACCACACCCACATGATGTTTCAAAGCCTGACTGTGTGTAACTGCATAAACACATGGTACTGTATTATCAAAATCCTTCCCTATCAGGACATCTGCAGAATGGTAGTTCGGTACCCCTGTTGTCTCAAGACAACCTACTATTGGCATTTTGTCTTTCCCACTTACTGGGTCTCTCACCTTTTGTTCCCCACCTTGCCTCCGTGGACATCTATATGCCACATGGCCCCACTGGTTATATTCAAAACATTTAACCCTAGGTCCTGGGTCCTGGACATGTACCTGGACTAGTGGCTTCCCCTGCTACTTGCAGATTCTGTTGGGGCAGTCTGCGCTGCCCTCCATGGGTTCCGTTAGACCCATGAGCAGTACTGGGGATCCCTTTCCTGTGCAGGGATGCCCTGCTTACTAGGCATGAGTCTCCCTTCTTCCATCATCTGAAGTAGCACATTGTATATCAGCTAACCAGATCCTCATGTCCTCAGGCAAAGTGCTAAGGGCTTATTCCCCTCACCAAAAGGTCTGCCAGCCCTTCAAAGGTGGTGACCTGACATCCACACACCCACCTATGAAAATAAGTATTCAATTCAGCAACATATTCACACACACTTTCATCTACCTTGCATCTATGCTCATGAAACTTTTTCCTATAAGCTTCAGGTGTTAGCTTAAAAAATTATAGTAAACAGTTCTTAACATCAGTATAATCAAAGAATTCACAGTCAGATAACTTGGAAAGTACATTTACAGCTTTACAATGGAGTAAGGGGTCAGGAATCATACCCAGAGCCTTTGGTCAACATCATACTGCTTGCATACCCTCTCAAACATATGAATGAAACTATCAAAATTACTCCACTCTGTAAACTGTGGAAAAAATTTACTGACCTTTTGTGCTTCTGGGGTCTGGTTACTCCCTTCCCCATTACTTCCATGACTCTAGAAAAGAGTCAATATCTCCTTTTCATGCTGCCTCAGCCTCTCCTTCTCCACAGCTTCCATTTTCAAATGCCTGGCCTTCAACTCAAGCCTCTTTAGCTCCAGATGGATCTTTGAGTCCTCTGCAGAAAGGTTGAGATGTCCATTCTCTGAGTGTTGTACATCTCCATGCCCAGTCTTTTCATCCTCCTGATCATTGTTTTCTGATGCAGCTGTGAACAAAGCTGCAATCATGTCTGCCTTAGTCAGGTTTCCATGCACCAGTACCTTAGCCTGGCACATCTCAGCCAAGTGGCTCATTGTCAGCTTGCCATACTCCTCTGCTGAAATGCCTGCCTGCTTTCCATGACTAACTAAGCTAACAAAATAAATAAAACAATTGTGATCTGAACTCTGAATATTCATTGCATGGCTGATTTAGAGTACAAAAACACCTTCAGTGATCACTGTACACAAGCTACAGGAATTCAATATCCGCACCACTATAATCCATTTAATATATGATGTGGCTAATTCACCATCATCAAACAATTAATACCTGATGTAGATATTCCACCACTGCTAAACAATTAATATATGGTGTGGATATACCACCACTGCCAGCCAATTAATATGTTACACCCACGCTCTGGCCCAGTAATCAAGGAGCCTCAATCCTCACCACTAACACCAGTGAGGGGCGTGCACATTGGGAAGGATAACAAGTACACACACAGTAAAGTACAATTTCCCTTAAGAGCACACAGAGATCACAGTCAGTCTGGGGCTGGTTTCTCCCTTTCTCTCCAGATCCCCAGTAAGAATCCCCACTGGCACAGCTATAAGGTCCAGATCCCAGCCTACTGGTCAAGCTAAAATCTCCAACACCCTCTCTGTCCAACCAGTGCTTCGTGTCCCTGCTCATGTAGCTGATACACACAGACACACACACACACACACACACACACACACACACACACACACACACACACACACACACACACACACACACACACACACACACACACACACACACACACACACTTTAAGATTTGATATAGATTCAAACACACAGACACTTCTGGGGAAGGCTGGCACAGGCTATCCAGCTGTGCCTCCTTTCGGCCCAGACTATAAGTTAGTAATCATTGCCACCGACCACTAATATCAGATACTAATATGGCCCTTACCAAAGGGTATCCAATTTTACTGTGCAATACTGTTATCCAAATAGTAAGTGTGACCAGAACTTTTAAGGCTATTGGAGAGACTTAGTACAGTATCACTAAATACATGCAAGTACTCTAGAGCTTAAATTATCTCTACACAAAACAGCCACAGTTGAAAGGTTTAAAATATTTAATAATAAATAATAAAAACACAAGACAAATCTTCTCACTTCAACAGAGTGCTAGTCAAGAGTTCAGAAATCACAGGAAAATGCTTTAAAACAATATTGTTGGATAGTCTGACATAAATATAGAAAACAGCTGGACTAAATCTGACTAAATTCCTATCTAATTCTAAGAGCAATACTGTTCTAAATTCTACTTACATGTAGAGCAAAGGCAGAGTGCTGGCAATGTTGTCAGTTCTGAAGACAAATGCAAAATGTTCTTTCTGTCTTAGATCTCTTAAATTGATAATACATCACTGCTGACTCACTTTTTGATTATATCATTCTTGACCCTTCTCTGGCTCCCAGGCTACCAGAAACTCTAAATTTACATTTCTTCATAAGCTTGTACCTGGTTAAGAAGCCACAGCAATAAAATACATTATACATGTAAAATCTAGCAATTAACTCTTGTCCTAACACAGTAGAAAGAATTCCTTCATCCAGACATGCCGTCTCCAAGCCCTGAGATCAGTCATAAAATGCTTTACTTTATCAGCATTCTTCCAGCAGGGTGCACTGTGGTTCCATTTTTAAAGTTCAGAACATATAACACAGTTTTTCTTACATTTAGTTTTCTTAAATTTGTAAAACAGCCTGGGATTATATTAACATTTACAATGATATAGAATTATCTACAAAATTCTATCTAGCTGGCTGGCAGCTTTTCAGTTTTTCACAAGTCATAATATAATTTAATCCATAGTGGATACCATTCTTTACCCTTGGGATTATATTCAGCAACTTGAATGATCCTGTTTGAACATGTTATATCATAGTATAAGTTAAAGTCAGGCACTGGGCATGCTTGACTATAACTTAGAATACATACATTTCTGCTAGCTGATTCTGACAGACTTAGGGTACCAGATAAACTTAGCTACAGTTACATGTAGTTTTCTAAAGAATCTTTTTTGAATTATTAAATTTGTTGCATTTAACTGAAATAATACACTTGGGAGAATATTCATTTTTATAAGTGCGGCTTTTCAAAGGATGGCTTCATTTTCTCCCCATCTTTGGATATCCTGTTCGATGTCAGCCTATATCTTTAGTACAGTAAATTATTCTGCATGAATAGTTTTATTGGCATTGTTCAAAGGATATCCCTAAGTATTTTAGTGAGTATTTCAATTTTATTTCTGAAACAGAAAAATATGAATCAGTATGACCTCATGGATTGAGAGGGAACATTAGGGATTTTGTGGGATACGTTTCATAATTTAAAACTTTTGAGAAGCTGTTAACTGAGTCTGAAATTTTGTTCAAGTCAGTGTTAGGGAGTGAGAAATATAAGTTTAAATCATCAGTAAAGGCTGTTAGTGCAATTTAATTATTAATAATTTCTAGAATACAATGGTACATTCTTTGGTTATGAGTAAAAATAGAGGTTCTATGTACAAGTTTAAGAGGTATGGAGATAGCAGACATCCTTGTCTGGTCCCATTTAAAATTTTTATTGGATTTGAATTTGTTTTATTAATCGTGTAAGAGCTCTCATATAAAATATTTATTATATTCATAAATTCTTGTGGTATATCAAAATAGGGCAGTATACAAAATAAAAAGTTTAGGTTTACTTTGTGAAAGGCTTTACATCCATCCAAAGCAAGGGCATAGATAGGGGTTTTATTTTTTTAGATCGCAAGATCATTGCATCTAAGGTTAATGTACTTTGTGAAAGGCTTTACATCCATCCAAAGCAAGGGCATAGATAGG
>NC_056729.1:526998169-527083169 GCF_019279795.1 Protopterus annectens
TGCAATATTGGCTTACATGTTTGTAGGGCCATACACACACATGTCCCATACCTACGTTCATGTAAGAAATATTTAAAAATATTTTAAGTCATGTAAATAAGCTCCTGTGTAGATGTTTTCACTCTATAATTATGAAAGTACATCATGTGTAACTTAAATGTGAAACTTTTCTCCCCAGGCCTCTACTGAAAATGACTTTTACCCAGTTGGACTTTTCTCATCAACAAAGACAAATAAAAAATAAATAATAAAACTACATATTCTAGCCAGCTTTACATGGTGAGAGCATAATTACAACAAAAAGAAGTGCCAAGAAAATCTTCAAATATGATCTTTAAATAATAAAATAATACTCTGCTCACACATAACCAAAGGCTTGAAGCAATATAAGAATACTTTAGTATGCCATTAATATATAATATATAATATATTCAGCACTTTGAGAGTAATGTTTCAGAATGTACAGTGAAGTGCTAATAACAGAAACTCTTTACTTGCTTCTTCTAGTCACATTAGCATTATTACTTTAACCACATTTATTTATTTATCTATTTATTTATTATTTATTAACTGGGCAGGTGGGCTGGTCTGACCTGAGCACAGAGATCACAGTGGAGCACATACAGATACTACAGATAAATGGCATGCAATACGACCATTACATACATGAAAAAATAAATATCATTTCAGAAGGAAAATACAGAGTACTACACTGCATGTAGTACAATCACTAAAATAGATGAATATATGCTTACACACACACACACACACACACACACATATATATATATATATATATATATATATATATATATATATATATATATATATATATATACACACATATAGATATAGTGATATATACATTTTTGTATAGTAAAGATAATAGTACATTGCAATAAATGCAGTACAGTTAGGTAACAGCCTGGAAAGTAAAATGAGACAGTTATAACCTATAATTATCACTTAATATTGGAGGCTAACAACTGTGAGTTTTTAAACTTTTTATATAATAACTAAAGAATTCAGCAGTGTTCATGATATTAAAGGTTCCTATTACGTTATCGAAAGATAATGTAATCGAACGGCCAAACATTGAAGTGACCGCATTTCGAAATTTGCATTGTGGGATCACTGTACAATGAAGACTGGGATATTTGCCCTTCCCTCACTGTAGTGCGATCTCGGAGTTGGAATATATATTTAGCGGGGGTTGTGGGGGGTGCAGCCCCCCACAATAAAAGTTTCAAAATGTGGCCGTTTCGATGTTTTAACGTAATATGAACCTGATATTAAAGTACTAGTAATATTTATGTATTGGTCAAAGTAAATATATTTGATTTTTCAGCAGGAAAAATTATTTGCAAAGAAGATGCAAGTATCGGTTGCTCATTCTAGTCATTATCTTTAAAGCATTTACAGGAGGTTATGTTGCAGAGGTGTTCAGAAAGTGTTGCTTTGAATGCTAGTAAAGAGATACGGCATGTTTTTTTCTGTGGAAAGATTGTTCCATAGTGCTGCGCCAGGTCTAGTGAATGCATATTCTCCACTGATTGTTTTATTATTTGTATTATTATTTATCTTCATCTGCATCTTTCTTCAGTTCATGTTTCTTTAAATCAAATGCCATGTTCCATGTAAAAGATACAATTAATTGATTTTACTCATGAATAACATTTTATCATGTTGCACCAATGTATGTGACATCTTTGTGTCTGCACTTTAGTGCACATTTTTGAACTGTAGTCTGTATCAGCATTATCAGATTTACTGTTCATCCCTTTGGATTTTCTCCTATTACTGTCAGAACTAGCTGTTAAATCACTTCAAAATGTACAGCTGAATTATTTCAATCATAGCAGTGCTTTATGCACACTGCAACACAAAAATGTTTGGTTCATTTAAATGCTTTTCAAAATACACTAGTGAAACATTAATCTGCATTTGCTGCTCTTGTATTTAAAATTGTATCAGATCTGTTCCAAAGTCTCATCTCTATGCTCTGAATACATTAAATGCATACATGGATATTTCTATGCTTTATTAGGCAGAGCCACTTTCTTTAAATATAGATTCCAACAATACATTTCATTCAGGTCCTGTATCTAGGTTAAACATAGCAGTCACGTGTGACGCCTAGCTATATCCCACCAGACTGCCACCAATTAAATGTTACATCTGGCCAATACTCTGTTGGACTGCCATTAAATAAATGATGTCCCTTACTATCCTGGGTCAGTAACTTAGGAGTTTTGATCCTCACTTCTAACTCTGATATGAGACTGTCACTTAGAAGTAATATTTTCACAAATTTCCCCTAAGAGCACAACAGGAGCATTATCTGTTTTCCAGGGACTGGATTATATACCTCTGGCATACCACAAATGAATTTTCTTATTATACACTTCAGAGCAAAATGTTTAAGATCTCTAATACACTCACACTCAAAGTAAATTTAAATCTCACACATACAAATGCTTCTGAGAAATCCTGACATAGATTTACAGCTGTGTCCCTTCCCCAAAATGATACAGTAATGCTGCCACCAGAGTGTCTGCATGCTCTTCTAAAGGAGTGTCCAATTATGAAAATTAAATATCAGAAATAACTGATAGCTATGACCAGAACAGTGAGGCCTTCAAGGAGACCTGGGGAGTATCAAACAAGTATAAATACTCTCTAATCTCTAAAGAAAAACATTGATTTCCAGCCACAGTGTAAAGTAATGAAAATCATTTAATAATAAGTAAAATGATTACAAGCATGTAAATCAATTACTTTCAATAAAAACCAGAATCCAATAACCAGAAATGTAAAATTACACTGCAGGATAGGAGTCTATTATTCTAGAAAAACTTTATCTAAATAATTAAGCTTTCCTAATCTAACTATAGAATACTGTCTCTGATCTAATCTAACATATAACAGCAAGGCAAAAAGCAGGCTTACAGTTATTTTGGTGAATTCTTTCATGGGTACCACTGCACAGCACTTTAACTGACTGCTGCTCTTCACAAACTGCTGTACTTGACAAACTGCTCAGAACTTCTAATTGCAGTCTCAATTGTCTTATTAAAATAAAACAGTCAGCTGTATGAAAAAGTTATTTTTCTGTCAGTCAGCTGTTTAAATAATCACTTAGCAACCAGGAACATTCTAATGGCATCACTCACTGTTTAGCTGATTCTCCACAGTACTTTAAAATGTCCCTCTCAAACATTCGCAATTAGAAATGTATCTAAACACTGACAGATTCTCTCCCTGGGATTCAGCAAGCAGCCGTGCAGGAATAAGTTATACCTGCATGGCAGGGACTGCTCCTGAATAGAATGGCAGCATGCCTTGAATATTCATAAAGTTGTGCTGCCTGTGCTCTTAAACTAACATGGAGCCTTGTACGAGTGCAGGGGGTGTGTCTGAGAGCAGAACTCTCACAATACATATGTCCCTGCACTCCAAAATGGCCTTTTGGCAATTAAAATGAGTGAGAATGCTCATAACACCCCAACATGTCAGGATTACATACCTCTCAACTGTACAGATTTTCTCAGAATGTCCACAGTTTTGTCACACATTTTTGGTGTGTTCCCCCTAAAATCTGTACCTTCCTGGAAAATATCTGAGGATTGAAGTCATTAAAAAATGACAAACATTTGAGTTTAAAAGATTCCACATCCTTCAGAAAATCCATGCTAATGCAAGACCTATCATCAACTGTCTATGTTTGTAAGAGTAATATTTAAAATCTGTCCATTTTTCCCCTCATCATTTTAGGGTTTGTCCAGAGTTTATGCTCCAAGCGGTTGAGACGTATGCCCACCATGAAGCAGAAAGCTGATAAAATAACAGGTTTAGCATTAGCAGGGATATTCTGAAGGGTATAGATAAAATAACAAAACAAAACTTTTTTTTTTTTTATAAATTTGATAAAGTTTAAGTGTAGCTGCATGGATGTGGCCATTGCTTAGCTACGCTTAGTCCAGCTTAAACAGCACAAGAAGTTAAATAGCAAGAGACACCTAACATAAGCGATATTGCAGCAGTGTAGTGGTTAGAGTGTATGCTTTGCGAGCAGCTATTTCTGGTTCGATCTACCCTGTAACCAATTCACAGTTTAAATGTGACAGCAGTGCATAATTATTTTTGTATTACCTACTAAATAACATATATTTGTTAACTGGAGTACTGCATTAGGTCCAGATGTGAGGTGTCAGTGTAATAAAGCTGTGAAATCCCCATATAAACACAAGTGCCTCATACAGTATAGTCAGACATGAATAAATGTAATGAAAGCACATTTGGGGATTTCAGAGACAGTAAATAGATGTATAATATGTAATGAATGATGAATCAATGCCATACAGCAGTCTATAAAATGAAAAATAAGCAATGCTAAGCATTGCACAGCTATGCTTACCAGGTGTAAGCACTGTGTAAATATGACTGCTAAGCAATGAGTAGCCCAGCTAAATGGATTTGCCCATTGGTAAGCAGTGCTGAACCTGTCCCTTTAAGCAATGCCAACCCCTTAGCTAAGCAGGTTTGCCTGTAGCTTAGCTTTGCTTAGCATATTCAATACAGTCTAATCACTGCAAAGGGTGGGAATTCATCCATATTTAAACCCCACAAGTGGGAATACAGCTCATAACTGGTTGCAGCTTCCCACTGTAGGCAACATGGCTGGAGTTAGAGAGGGATTGCGCTTCCAGGTGCAGGGCTGGGACATCCAGGAGTCCAAGGTCATGGTAGGACTCCTGGTAAAAAACCACGACGAGAGACTGCTGCAGGGCCAGTACCAAGGCTCTCAATATAAAGCAGAAGCCTGGGACCATCTCGCCCATGACCTCACCAGAGCCACTGGTATCCCTCGGACTGGTGGCCAGGTCAGACACCACTATGCTGACTTGAAATGGAGGAAGAGGGAGCTCTTGGATCAGTGGATCAAAGAATCAAGGCAGAGGGGTGATGTCTCAGCAGTGTGTAAGTGCTTATATCAGTAACTGTTTAATAATGTCCAGCCTGTGTATATGATGGATAGGTATTGCTAAATATTTCTCTATTTCTCTTACAGCTGCAGCTGAGCAGGCTGTGAATCAGGAATCTCATGAGAGTAGGCTCCAAAGGCTGCATCACGAGGCTGGTGAGTAACAATCCCGTTTGTAGTAGTCATGCGAAATAAATATAAAAGTAGCAGAAAGTCAACTGCCAGTAGAAAAACTGTTTTGTGTATGGGTTGTACTGAATAAACCAGACAATATGACAGTAATAGTCCCATATAGGTCATATTTAAATAAAACTGCAACTGCCTGGCAATAAAGCTCTAAATCCTGGACTGGTTGTGTTTACTCTGGTATCGAATGGAATTTTTAGTGTTTCATTCTCTGAATAGTAATGTTGTATTAACCACTGTTACCCACACTGTGCTACATAATAAAAATGTCTAGGAATGTCTCTATAAGACTGTTGTAATTACAAGGTCAGATTGTGCAACTGAGAGAGACTTAAACAGAAAACAGTGAAGAAATGGACAGCAATATCCAAATAGCACAATCTACTGTGACTTAAATTGTTGTATTTTTAGCAGACACAGCCATGGTTCGAATGCTGTGACTGGTAGTAAGCTGTATGCATAAGCATATCTCTAAACTGTACAGATTTGTTCAGAATGTCCAGATAATTGGCTCATATTTTCTGCCTGTTTCCCTGTCCCTGTGGCAAATCAGTGGGATGATCTCAGATTTGTAGTCAACAGATAATGACATACATTTGATTTTCAGACCTCAAAACCTTCAGAAAATGTATTTGAAAACAAATCCTGTCACACTATCAGCCCTCCAAGTTTATGAGCACAATATTCAAAATATGTCCCATTTCCACCCCCATGTTGTCAAGCTTTGATGAAAGTGTATGCAATAAGAGACTGAGAGGTATGTGCATAATATTAACTTGGAATCTGGGAATATGTGTAGAAACAGTCAGGTATTGTTAACAAACATTCCCTCCACATGTATACCAGGTAAGAGATGTAGAATTTTGCTATAAAACAGTTGAAGTATACACTTGTTTACAAACATACCACTGGCCAAACCAAGGCCATAGGGTAGTGTAATAACACTTGTACCTTACTGATTAGAGCAATGAGCATTAAAGTTGTGAGAACTACAGGGATATATAAGATGTTAATTGACATCTCTCCCCCACCATATTTGCAACAATAATTTAAATACACAAATCAATGGGTATGTTTACACCAAACCTACTGTTGGCACATATGTCCTATTGTTCAATAAATATAGAAATGTGTTTCTATTAATGTTCCATGTTGAAATACTATCATTGGTGGCATGTTGCTATCAATGTAACCTGGATGCCTTTGTAATGGCCACTGTGGTTCCATATATGCATGTGTTCTGTTTGCTATGCAACTGTTCCAAATCTGGTGTTTTGGGTTAATGGGAATATCTATGCATGCTGTTATAACTAAGCCTGGATTGTGTTGACTATTACTAACCCACATATGTTTTAAAACTGCAACACCATGGCATCTTTGGGAAGCGCGGTCCCACCAGACCCACCTCTCCCACCTCATTTGGTCATAGCACCGGGCTCCAGCATGACTGGGACCCACCCTGGGACCTCTTTGTCTGCTGCTCCTGCACCACCTTTGGGTGGAACCCCATCAGGGGATGAGGCTCACCCCCCCAGGAGTGGGCACGGACAGGAAACTATCAGCCATAGTCAGGTCCAGGTCTTGGTGCATAGTGAGCTCCACAGGGAGTTTGAAGATCTGCTATGCCAGCTTGAGGGCCATGTGGCACATTTAGAGGGTCAGCCTGCTCATCCTACCTAGCCCCCAGCATAGCCAACTTCAGGGCCTTGAAGCACTAAAGGTGGAGGCGTGTCCATATTCATTAAGGATATCCACACCTCCAGGCTAGTTGCACAGCATAATGCATCCGAGATTATCCAAGTGCAACTAACTCTGGGCAAGACCACAATCCAAATTGTAGCTTGCTACAGACCCCTCACCATGCCCCAGGATTCCCACTCCTCATTTCTTGATACACTGGAAAGTATTAGGGTACCACCCTAATAATGAACGATTTCAACTACCCCACCATTAACTGGGAAAACTACTCATGTACCAACTCTTTTGCTCAACGTTTTCTGGAATTCATAAATTACAATGCCTTGGATCAACTTATTCACACCCCCACCAGGGGCAGCAATATCCTAGACCTGGTCATTACCAACATGGGCAACTGGTGTTCCACACCAGAGGTCAATTCCTCATTGGTCAGATCCGACCACAAGCAAATCACCCTAGACATCCACATCCCACCCACACCCACAATTAGGGAAACCACCGTAAAAAAATTGCCAAAGCCAACTTCACACTTCTTAAGACAGAAGTGGCAAACTTCATGACACCCATGCAGATGGACAATAGAGGTATGACTGCTGAATCCTACACAAATGCTCGTTATAAGCACTTACACGAGTGCATGGATCATGCTATCCCTAATAGAACCAAGATGCTATCCTCCAAAAAAAGGAAGCCAATCTGGTGGTCCTCTGCCATAAACAAACTTACAACAGAAGAAAGAAACTGTTGCACAAAAGAGTAAAATCCCATGACTGGAGGAACTCCCTGGTCAACCTCAGTAAGAAGCTGAGATCCCTCATAACACCCTTCAAAGCTAGTTATGAAAACAAAATTGCCACTGACTCTAAAGACAACCACAAAGCATTCTATTGCTATGTCAAGAATCTAAATGGCAGCACTCAGATCTGCTCTGAGTTACAGCACAATGGCACTAAATATACAGAACCAACTGATATTGCCATCATCCTGACAGATAGGTTCAGTGCTAACTTTACCCCCCCTCTCACCTCCTAGAGGACCAATCTCTATAGCGGAAGAATGTAAAGTTCCTGTAATCATGGCTGCACAGGTAAAAAACACACTCTCCAAAGCCAAGAACACAGTATGTCAAGAATCTCAATGACAACACTCAGATCTGCTCTGAGTTACAGCACAATGGCACTAAATATACAGAACCAACTGATATTGCCAACATCCTGGCAGATAGGTTCAGTGCTAAGTTTACCCCCCTCTCACCCCCTAGAGGACCCACTCTATACTGGAAGAATGCAAAGTTCCTGTAGTCATGGCTGCACAGGTAAAAAACACACTCTCCAAAGCCAAGAACACAGCATCCATGGGACCTGACAATATCCCAGGCTGCATTCTACATGAACTACAGAATAAACTGGCGCCCTACCTAAGTACCATGTTCAATCATAGCCTCGCCTCAGGCTTTGTGCCCACTGAATGGTGCACCGCGACAGCTATCCCACTCCACAAAGGGGGAGCCACCACGGATCCCAGCAACTACCACCCCATTAGCCTGACAAGCCTGGACTGCAAGGCCATGGAATGTATCATCATGGAACTCATAGACAAAGACATTGGTAATCTCCAAACTCTGGACCTTAGCCAGTTCAGATTTGTAAAAGGCAGATCATGTCTCCTAAACCTGATTGACTTCTTTGAAGCAGTCACCAAAGCCATAGATGAGGGTAAGGTGGTTCACACAGCTTATCTAGTTCTCACCAAGGCTTTCGACACCATTCCCCACTCTGGAATTATAGATAAGCTCACTAAACTAGGTATAAACCCCTATGTCACAAGATGGGTTGCCAACTAGCTCATGGACAGGACCCACACTGTGAAAGTAGCAGACTCCAAATCCGACTTCAGACCAGTGACAAGTGGAGTACCACAGGGTTTAGTCCTGGGTCCTATCCTGTTTGGTATCTACTTCTCTGAAGTACATGCTAACACAGAAGGCCATTGGCTAACAAAGTTTGTAGATGACTGCAAACTAGGAGCCATAACTGAAACTCCTAATGATGTGGACATACTACAAAAGGGCCTCATTGAGACAGAAGCCATGGCCTGAAACTCAATGCCAAAAAGTATATTGTCATCCCCTTTGGTAAAAACTTTGTACCCATGAACTACCGCATAGCTGGTAGTCTTCTTAACACCAGAAATGTGATAAGAAACCTTGGGACACAGGTGAACAGTAGTCTCTCCTTTGATAATCACATTGCCACAGTTGTCAGGAAATCCTTCTGCGTGGCTCACCTCATCACAAAAGGTTTCTCCTCTACTCATCCCTCATTAGACCCATTATAGAGTACAACACCCCTTTTGGTATGTACCTCACAAGACATCTATAACAACTGGCAAGGCCACAGAAATACCTCACAAAGAGGATTACTGGCCTCAAACAGATGCCCTACGCAGACCGTCTCAAAAAAATCCAGCTTTACTCCATCGCATATCGCCTACTCAGAGGCGATCTCTGCCTAACATACAAAGCTATGTCAAACCCAGAGCTGTTGGACATGCTCCACTTAAAGAAATCTCAATCCCTCCGAGCTACACACCCTAGGGACCTAAACCTTGTCACCACAATAAACAGAACATGCTGGAGGAATAAATTCCTGTCCCAGAGACTTCCCATACTCTGGAACAGACTACTTATTTATATCAAACAGAGCTCCTCATTAGCACTCTTCAAGAAAAATCTTGATGATTGGATGGGAAATAGGAAATTCACCTAGGATCACCTGTGGCTATGCTCAACTAGTATGGGCACATGTACAGGAAAATAATTTTCTTGCCAGAGAGCATTTTACATTTTGCTTATATATACCCCTAGGCCCCAGCCTACAGTACTACCTATGAACCTAAAGGTGCAGTGGTGGGGCCATGGTGGTGGGGTCCTCAGTCCCACTTTTTTAATTTGAGGGGGCATGGGGGCTCGACTTCACCTCCCTCCCCCACCCCAGGTGTTTACCCCATATTACCATGTCATATGCTGTAGTGTTGTCTGTCTTGTCTGTCTTCCCTCTTCCCTCCTACCTACCTACCTACCTATATATACCTACTATCTCCCAACATCTCTCACCTTAAAAAAAAAAAAAAAAAATCTGTTCCCAAAAAAACAGCCCCCCCATATATAGCTGTCCATTTGCACACATGTGTCCACTGGACGTAATCTGGTATTCACCTGTTTCTCAGGGGTTTGAGTGTGCACATCTACCTATATATATATATATATATATATATATATATATATATATATATATATATATATATATATATATATATATATATATATATATATATGATGAGGTGTTAGAAGGATTTCCTAACTACTTTAGCAACATGAGTGTCAAACGAAAGGCTACTGTCAACTTGGGTCCCCAGATCCCTGATGACTTTTTCTGTGCTCAGGCTAATGGGGTGGTAGTTCCATATATATATATATATATATATATGACACCACACACAAGTTTGCATACACAGAAATGTTTATTTGTGTAATATTTAATTGTTTATGTCATTTCTTATAGCAGTTAGGTGTTTGAAATACATAATAACTGATTAATGCAACTCTCAAACAAAACATTTGTTACAGTAATGTGAAAAACATAACATACTTTGCTGTCCAGTCTAAGGCCTTCAGGAAGTACAACAGTAAAAAAACACTTGCCTTGAATATAAGATCCAATTACACTCTGTGCTCAACCCCTAGGGGAAAAGTATTAGTTGTCACAATGTAAATGTATCTGTTACATAACAATGTTTAACTTAAAATGTCACTATCACACTGACAAACAGAACTGTGTGTAAGACAGTAAGCTGTACCCCAACACTGTTCCCATGGTGAAATGTTTGAAAATGTACAGCCATATCCTCAATGTATCTTAACACTGATATCCCTCACATGTTGTAACAGCCTAGGTTAAAAGCATTTAACACCCCTCCCCCATAAAAGGCCTTACAAGGGCCTATAACACTGTTTTCCATATACTGATCTCTGGACTGTACACAGTCACACACGTTTTGTCCAGCTGTTGCCCTCATATATACAGACCCTACCCCACAATTTGTGTGGGAGGCCAGAACATCACTGGAATGATAGCAGGAATGCCAGCACTAAATAATGATAGGCCACTACTTAACCTCTTACTGCATGACATATGGACAAAGCCTTGTATACATGTGGAGGACAGAGGCTGGAACACAGGGCCATATTTGCAATATTGTTGTTATACTCTGTGAATGTTGCTGGTGTTAGAGGATTGGTTGCAACATATCCCTTACTCAGGAATATGAAGTCAGAAACACAAATGGATGTTGCCATGTACCAATAGCAATCAACGGAGATAATGCCACTGATATGTCAGACACAAGACCTGTGTGGTGAACAGACAAAACATAACAGCCAATCCTCTGGCCATCATGTGGATAGCCCCACAGTTGAGAGCTATGCAGACAGACTGCATTCCATGCAAAACTAGCATGTACACACAAACCCTGTAAAACCAGCCATATTCAATGCATATAACTGCAATACTCACACTGTCCGTAGGTCTGGAACCTTATACAAACATGTATTTGGCCTATGTCCGCAAGCCCTGTTGTAAGAGGTATTGCTACCTGCTGTCTGTCACACTACTGCCCACACACAGGAAGGATGTCTTCCATACAGGAAAGGTAAAGGGACAACGCCCACAGGATGTAGTCATTTATAGTAGTGGGTTGCTATGACATTGGCTATTGGAAGTACTACACAGCTAGCTGCATGAAATTAGCAGGTGGGCAACACCAATTGCTGCAGAGGCCATCACCTGATCATGAGCATCGTCTACAAAAGCCATGCTGCATCCTATTTAAACCAGCTCAATCCATGTAGTGGAGAGAGAAAGAGAGAGAGAGGGAGACAGAGAGAGAGAGAGAAAAAACAAACAAAAAACAGCAAAAACAAATAATAGTAAAAAACAAAAATAATACTAAAAAGAAAAAACAAACAAGGGAGACATCCTGCAATGCAACACAGAAAAGAGCATACTAATAAACAGGTAGGTGAAACATGTCAGCATGCAATTGAATGTAGTACTTGGTCTGTAATAATGGGACAGATGATTTTGAATGCTTGATATGTGCCATCAAGACTTGTTGTAATGATGTCCTGCTGAATAACTGCTATGGACATAGCATCTGGCCCTGTGGGCAGTGGGCCATACCTGTCAACTGTGTGGATCTGCACAGAATGACAAGATGTCAGCCATCATAGTGTTTGTTCTGTTCCTCCAAACATGTATATTAGTCTGGCAATAGCTGAAGGTGGAAGTAATGAAGTCATGATAGACACATTAGTGTCAGACCCCACCAACTTCAGAACAGTCATGCTAATGTGAAATGTATCATGCACAAACTTCATAGGTTTGTAATAGGCCTATCCACGATTTGTCCCTATATCCCCCCTAATTTTTGGCTTTGTCCACATGTGACTCTCTGTGTTGTAGCAAGGCAGAACAGTGCAGCAGTTGAGGAAGAAGTTTCAGAGTGTGAACCTGATGTCTGAATGCACTCTCTCTCTCTATATACATATATATATATATTTATATATATATATATATATATATATATATATATATATATATATACACACATGTATGTCTACATATATACAAACACACACACACACACACACACACATATATATATATATATATATATATATATATATATATATATATACACACACATATATATAGATATATACATATATATACATACATTTCCCCTACTGTTGAATGAGAAGATATGTTTGAGAACACATCACACATATCAGCAGCTGAGATGGCTTACTGGTAAATTGATGTGACTATGGTGTGCAGGGTCCTGGGTTATACACTTGCAAGAGCTGATAATGCATTTGCTGGCCAAAACAAGGCCTGTTAGATATAGAGTGATTAAGGCACCTGTAAGCACTTGTAAGTCGGTGTGAAATGAACAGTCATGTATGGTGTGACATTTGTGTTGGTAACAGATTGCCCTTTTTGTGTTAAGGTGAGAGTGGGATGTTAGGGAAGGATATTAGGTATACATGGGTAGGTAGGTTAGTTCTGAAGACAGACATGACAGACAAGACAGTGTACAGGGGTGGTATATGAGACATGTGGTGGGTAAACACCTTGGACAGTGAGGGGTGTTTGGAAATTGGAAGCCCATGAGCCCCCAAATGGAAACAGGTGGGACTGAGGTCCCCACCCACGGCCAGTCACCACTGCACCTTCACGGCCCTGAAGGTGACTGTGCTGGGGCTGAGCAGGATGGGCAGGCTGAACCTCTACATGTGTCATGAGGGCCTCAAGGTAGTGTAGCAGATCCCACAATTCTCTTTAGAGCTCCCTATGCACCAGACCCTGGACCTGACTTCAGGTTACAGGATCCTGTCTGTACATGCTCCCGGGTGGGGGGGGACAGGCCCCATCCCCTAAGGTGATTTCACCTGACCATAGTGCAGGACCAGCAGATGACAAGGTCCTGGTTTGGGTCCCAGACGTGCTGTGGCCTGGTGCCATGGCCAGAGGAGGTGGGAGAGTTGGTTCTGCTGGGAACAGCCTTCCCAAATGTGTTATTGTGTTGCAGTTCTAGAACATATATGGGTAGTAATACTCAACACAATCCAGGATTAGTTATAATAACATGCATACATATTCCCAGTAACCCAAAACACCAGATTTGGAACAGTTGCATAGCAAACAGAACACATGCATAGATGGAACCACAGTGGCCATTACAATGGCATGCAGGTTACATTGTCAGCAACAGGCCACCGATGATAGTGTTTCAACATGGAACATGAATAGAAACACATTTCAGTACTTGTTGCACAATAAGATATATGTCCCAAAAGAATATTTGGTGTAAACATATCCATTGATGTGTGTGTTCAGATTAGTCATGCAGATATGGCGGGGGGGGGGAGATGTCAATTAACAACTATGATATCCTTGCAGTATGAGGTCCTCAGACCTTTTTACCTGTTTATGTCTTGCAGGTACCATGTCAAGAGAGCAACTGCTGGTGTTCACTCCACAAGAGAACAACATTCTGATCAACTTCCTGGTGCATCACCATGGAACCCTCTTTGGGTGTACAAGAAATGATCTGCAGGAGAGGACTGCCCTGTGGAATGAGCTTGTCCACAGGGTAAATGATGTTCATAGGTTCATAGGTTCATACTAGGCTATCTGCCCTAGGGCATTTATAAGCCTAGCCAGAGTGTGATTGGCTTTCGCTACCCATTTTAAAATAATTTTGTTATGCCCTTTTTCGAGGTTAGTATATTGTGCCTCTGACTAACAGTGACACAGAAGTGATACTCGGGGTAAACCTACGATCTCCCATCCACTCATCAAGATTCCTCTTGAAGAGAGTCAATGAGGGACTCTGCCTAACCTGGAGTGGGATTTTATTCCAGAGTGAAGGGAGCCTCTGGGTTATGAATCTGTCCCTTCAGCATGTCCTATTTATTTCAGTGCTGAGGTTCAAGTCTCTTGAGCGTGTAGCTCGATGGGATTTGGATTTTCTGAGGTGCAGCATGTCCATTAATTCCGGGTTGGACATGGCTTTATACGTCAGGCACAGATCGCCTCTGAGCAGGCGGTATGCCACTGAGTAGAGCTGGAGTTTCTTTAACCGGGCAGCATATGGCATCTGTTTGAGCCCTTTGATCCTGTCGGTGAGGTACTTTTGGGGTCTTTCCAGTTGCTGCAGGTGTCTGGTAAGGTACATCCCAAAAGGGGCATTGTACTCAATTATGGGCCTGATGAGGGATGAGTAAAGAGGCACGATGACCTCCCCTGATCTAGATGTGAATCCCTTCATGATTAGGTGGGCTATATAAAATGTTTTTCTAACCACTTTGGCCACGTGGTTGTCAAATGAGAGATTGGTATCAACTTGGGTCCCCAGGTCCCTAATTACTTCTTCTGTACTTAATGGATTACCACCTATGTGGTAATTTGTGGGCACTTAGTTTTTGCCAAAGGGATGACTATACACTTTTTTGCATTTAGCTTGAGACCAAGGCTCTGGCACCAGTTGTCTGTTTCTATGAGGCCCTTTTGGAGGATGCTTGTGTCAGCTGGAGTGTCAATTATGGCACCCAGTTTGCAGTCATCTGCAAACTTGGTCAGCCACAGTCCTTCTGTGTTGGCCTGTACCTCTGAGAAATATATACCGAACAAGAGAGGTCCCAGGACTGAGCCTTGTGGGATGCCACTTGTAACTGGTTTGGAGTCTGACATGGCTCCAGCAATTCTAACCATGTGGGTTCTGTCCTTGAGCCAGTTTGCAACCCATCTAGTGACATAGGGGTTTATATTTAGGCTGGTGAGCTTATCTATAATGCCCGAGTGGGGTATTGTATCGAAGGCTTTTGCGAGGTCCAGGTAGGCTGTGTGGACCACCTTCCCCTTGTCAATGGCCTTAGTGACTGTTTCAAAGAAATCAACCAGGTTTAAGAGGCAGGATCTGCCCTTAACAAAGCCAAATTGGGTAGGATCCAGTGTCTGTAGGTCCCCAATATCTTTATTTATGAGGTCCATTATGATCCTTTCCATAGCTTTGCAGACCAGGCTAGTCAGGCTTATGGGGCGATAGTTTCCAGGATCCGTTGAGGCACCACCTTTATGGAGAGGGACCACTGTTGCTGTACGCCACTCTTTGGGTACATATCCTGTAGTAAGGCTGAGACTGAACAGTAGTTTTATGTTTGGGTTTAGCTCTTCTTGGAGTTCATGTAGGACGCAGCCCAGGACACCGTCTGGTCCCATTGATGCTATGTTTTTTGCTTTGGAGAGGGCAGCTCTTACCTGAGCATCTGAGATGTCAGGGGCAGCACTCTGCTGGGATAGATATTTGCCCTTTTGGTGGGAGGGAGAAGTTTGCTGAACCTGTCAGCTAGGATGTTGGCAATGTCTGTGGGTTTGATGTATTTTTGTCATTTTGGACTAATTCTGAGATATCTGGGAATTCCCACCCAGGTTCCTAACATAACTAAAGAAAGCCTTGTGATTATCCTTAGTGTCCTGTGCAATTTTTCTTTCAAAGCTGGCCTTAGATGATTTTATGAGTGCCCGTAGTTTTCTGCTAATACTGATCAGAGATGCCTTCCCTTTTTGGGATTTTGCTCTATCATGTAGTAGCTTCCTCCTTCTATTGTATAGTTTGTTTATGGCTGGGGTCCACCAGACAGGATGTCTGCCTTTGGAGGATTGGGACTTGGTTTTATTTGGGATTGCATGATCCATGCATTCCTGAAGGTGTTCATAGAATGTGTTTATAAAGGATTCTGCAGTCTGGACTGTATTTTCCACAGGCCCGGGGGCTTTGAAGGATTCCACTTCGGTTTTGAGGAGTGTGAAATTTGCATTAGAGAAGTTTTTCACTGTGGTTTTCAGGGCAGGGGGTGGAGTCGGGATGTGAATATCCAGTGAGATTAGTTTATGGTCTGATCTTACCAATGAGGGATACACTTCTGGTCTGGAGCATAGAGTCCCCTTGTTGGTGATGATCAGGTCCAGTATGTTTTCACCTCTTGTGGGAGTGGTAACAAGTTGTTCCATAGCATTTGAGTTTATAAATTCTAGGAACCTTTGGGCTAGGGTGTTGGAGCTAGAGTAATGCTCCCAGTCTATGTTTGGGTAGTTGAAGTCGCCCAATATAATGGTGTTTGGAGAGACCTTCATATTTTCCAGTGTTCTCAGGAAGGCCGAGTGGGGTTCCTGGGTTTGGGAGGGTGGTCTGTAGCAGGCTATAAACTGGAAGGCAGTTTTACCCACTGTTAGTTGCACATGGATAGTCTCTGATGCTTCGTGCTGTGCCACCAACCTGGAGGTGTGGGTATCTTTGATGAATATTGATACTCCCCCTCCTTTTGTGGTTCGGTCAAAGTTTTGGGGCCGAAAAGCATGGTATGAGGTATAACCTGGTAGTGCTGAGGTGTTCTTGGAAGCCTTGAACCAGGTTTCTGTTACTGCACAGATATCGATGTTCTCCATGCTAAGGAGAGTTTCGAGTGCGTGCATCTTGAGGTTTAGACTTCTGGCGTTGAGTAGCATTACTCTTAGTTTCATATCTCTTGTGATACCTATAGAGGTGGGTTTGTATTTTGAGCCTTGCTTAAAAAAGGCACTATGGGGATAGCAAGAGCCTTTGCCAATATCCGAAAGCCCAGGGGTGACAGGTGCAAGCCGTTCCTAGCGAAGCATCGTGGCTTGTCGAGCATGTCATCCCAGGCTGACAGGCATTGGATCCCCTTTGAATGACACCAATACTTAAGCCAATTGTTGAAATTGATCATCTTGTCTTCATATTGTGGCATCATTCTTGGTGAGGGTAAGATGCTACTCAAGGTCAGGGTCATACCGGCCTGGGCTACATGCTCAGAGAGCTCCTCTATGTTTCTTTTCATGTAGTCCAGGGAGGTACATCTCAGGTCATTCACACCAGCATGGACAATGACTGAGTCATATTTGTACTTGCCTTGGAGTGACCTGAGTGCTTGTGTTATGTGGCGGATCCTAGCGCCCGACAGGCAGCTCACCGTGACCCTCTCCTTGTTCAGCCTGGTGAGCGGGACATCAGTGTGCCTGACAATAGAGTCACCTATTACAAGTGTATCAGGTGTGTTGTTTAGCCTTAAGGGCTGTGACTGTTCAGCACACTGGCTTTGTGAGCTATGTGTTGTATATGTTTTGTTTTGGGGTAGCGGTTGCTTGGGTGTCTGCTTTGGAGGTCTCTGCTGCTTAGGCAGATTTTTATTTAGAGCCTCCGAGTATGTTTTTGTGTGTTTATGTGTTTGGTTTGCTGTCGTGGTAGGTCTATGTGAGACTGGAATTGTAGTGAGTGTGGTTTCCTTCTCCTCCTGACTGGTTATGCCAGTACTGAGTTGAGAGAGCTTAGCCTCCAGTATGACTATATGGTTACATCTCTCTCTCACATGTGTTGGAATTTGTTGGGAGGAGGAGAGGGTTGTCTCTGTACATGAGGCAGTTGTAACATTGCCTCAAGATTCCCAGATTCACCAGCTGGACCGGAGAGGAGATTGACAACTGACCTTTGGACATGCTAGAATAATATTGGGAATTCCTTTATAATTGAAAAAAAAGGGCTAATGGGGAGCAAGGTACTCAAGGGGAGTTTGTGAGGGTGTAGTGCTTTTAATTTTTTAGTGCTGTCTTATATAATTGCTTTAGTGGGCAAGTGCCAGATAACTTAAATGCAATGTGTTACAGGTAACTTAAGTGCAAAAATGACAAACAGTAACTTTCTTTCAAGTGAAACAAGGAAATAAGTACAGTAAGCAATGCAGATATCACTTGGGATCCACAAAAGCGCTGAAAAGCCGCGTTTTAGGTGGAATTAGCATTTCAGGGAAATAAGCAAACAAACAACAAGCATACAAACAAAGCTAGATTCAGAAGGCCTGGATCTAGTCTATGCTACAGCAAACAAGGTGTACCAATTTCAGTAAGAAACAGTTCAAAGATGCAGGCACTATAAGCCTTTAACCAGAAATTCCCAGCTCAGAAGGGCAGAGTCCAGCCTCTCCTCCCACATGAGTGCAGACCACAAACCTTCTTAATGTAAAATAACTGGCATGAAGCCCAAGTGCTTAAACCAGAACTAATATACTTTTAGAATAAGATTTAGAATAAGACAGAGATGTTGGCCTGCATAACCGCAGTTATGAGCAGGTGTGACATCTTTGCACTGACCTCATCTGCCATACCGTCAGCATGCTGCTGCTGCAGTTAGGAGGGACCAGCTAGCCACAGGTGGGGATCATGCCATCCAGCCCTCATTGATACATGTGGAGGAGTTCCTCACCAGCCTTGGGGCACCCACCCACCAGCAAAGTCAAGAACCAGAAGATAGCATTGTGGAGGTGAGTGCTACCCACACAATGGATGAGGAGCATGCAGGTAAGGCTCCAGGGCACATTAGTAGACCACTGTTGCTTATTCATCCTCATCTGTAAAGTATCTTCATGCATATGTCAGATAACATAGTCCGTCGCTGCAGTGAAGTAATGAACAGATGTGCATAATCTCTAGTATTGTGGGTTTGTACTGTTGATGTACTGAAATTCTGCTCCCACCCTGTACCAATGCCACAGGTGTGGCTACTAACATGACATCTCTCACACAACTATGTAGGTCCCGCTGGTATACATCTGGGGCAGCAGCCTGTAGCTGGTGAGTATGGAGGTCTCTTGTTCAGGTTTGCCAATACACCGGCCATGTTATGGCCATGGCATTTGCCATGCACACATTTAACTCACCTACCTGTAATGCATGCTGTACATGTTCACTTATTGTTGCTGATAACTGCACGGCATCACAGTGGTCACCATGGTGGCATATCTAAAGGGTATGTAAGAGTGTTGCAGTATAACTAACAACCCGTCAGTGTAAGATGTGTGGACAGAGATGAACAGAATGGTGGGACAAATGGCCTACAGTAGGGACATGTCTGAAACATTACCCTTATACAGTGGCTACAACAGTGAGTGTATATACCAGTATTACAATGGCAACTGTTACAGATTTACACAACAGCATATCACAATACCACAGTCTACAACTTCTACAACCTGTAATGTGATCCTAACATGAGCAATGAATGTGTAATATGGAATCTTATGTTAGGACAACAAAATGGGGAATACATACCTTAACAAACACTGGAAGCATATGTGTGCACACACTCCAAATAACATATTGTGGAAGCAGCTTTTGAAGTACTGCAGCATTCACTCGTCTTGAATATGCACCATCCATCAAGTACCAGTCCCCAATGTCACACCAAGTAATGGCCTGCTGTCCAAGAAGTATGTCCATGACATTTGCCCACTCACCTGCAACAGAGGCAGCTGTGGCTTGCACACATCTTTCAAATCATGAAATGGATCCCATATCCAAAACGTAGCACTCAGGAGTGGGAGACATAGCCTAACCTTGCCATTGCATATACCATGGCAAACAGTGCAGACAAGCATTTATGTGATGATGAAGTATGGGACATCATTAGTGTAGAAAATAAACAGATGCCCATCCAAGACAGATGACAACATATGTTGAAAACTGTTCACGGAGGCTGCACACACATGCAGCAACACTGAGGAACTTGCAGGAATGTCTAGCAAGTACTGCCTGTGCAGTTCTTGTGTCAACAATTACCTGGACTCTGCATAAGTGTGGCCTGTGGGTTAGGGTAATCAGTTGGAAGAGTTGTTCCACAGAAGACATCATCCAGGGCTCTCTACAGATAGCAAATGCATAACATCAAGTCTCCCAAAGGTATGTGTTGCAATGTGTAATGGTGTGCCGAGTTCAAGGCTGAAACCTACAGACAGTATTAATAAAGATACATGTGCTGCACAATCAACACCTCACTCTACCTCAAGCCAACCACCCCCGTCTGTACCTTGCTAGTGCCAGTGTACACTTGTAGGTTTGGTGTTCATTAGCAGGAACTAGGCCAGTAGACATGGTGTTCTGAATTTGGGACACTGCAAAATGACACTCATGTGTGGCCCATAGTTGTCAAGCAAAAGGCTGAGGATGGGGAGGGGTGTCATACTAAAATGCAGCAGTGAACTGAAACATACAACCAAAGCTTGCTAAGAATGGCTGTATCTGAACACAATCAAGGTCATGCATTGTGCCAGACCTAACCCTGACTCCACAGCAATAGTGAAGGCACTGTGTGACCTCCAAGGGCTGTGCACATGAGCTGACCTTGCAGTCTGGCAGAGCTGGGGGACATTTGTAGGACAGAGTGACCAAATAATGTCAAGTGAAGATGGGCCATGCTAGTACACACCTTCCAGGAATAGTAACTGCTGCAGTTCACTTAACAGGTACTGCAACAGGCCATCATGTTAAGGGTGTGCACACTTATGCAACCCACATATTGTATGCCTCCCAATCAACATCTGCACAACTAACACATTTGTTTGATATAGCACTTGATTGCACAGGTCATATGTCACATATTAGGTGTGTTTAATGTAGACATATGCAGTATTGTGGCCCCATGGCTCCTACATGCACTGCTGATGAAGAGATCTGCAAATTGGACATCAGGCTTTCACTATTGACATCTGTCCTCATATCATCCTAGGTATGTGTCAGACAAACGCATAGGGGTTGTGAGCAACAGAACATGTGTGCGCGTGTGTGTGTGTGTGTGTGTGTGTGTGTGTGTGTGTGTGTGTGTGTGTGTGTGTGTGTGTGTGTGTGTGTGGGTGTGTGTGTACAGGTAAGCAATGATGTATAGGTCTTAAAGTACGTTTTCTGTTTTCCCCTTACAGGTGGCGAGGTGGGTCAGGGTCCCTCCAGCAGACAAACTGATGTTAGTGTCCATACAGACTCTGACAATGATGACAGGTATGGTGAGGCACAGGAGGGGTTGTCAGGGGCTGAAGCTGTGCCATTGGTTGACATCCCACTGTTATCCACCCCATTCCCGCAGACAGTCACATTGCCTATACATATCCCATCACCAGTGGCCAGTTGGCAGGTGGTGGCATTGACAGGACAGTGTGGGGATTATGGAAAGTGTGTCTGTACACAGCAGCCATAGCTGGATGACCGGCAAGGTCCCACACAGGCAGATGTACAGAGGTGCTCATATGACGGCTGCTGGCCATCATGCCCTTGGCAGAAGTGCCACAGCAGGTGTCACTAGACACAAGTTTTGGGTCATCATGGAAGCACAAGCATGGATGGAATGTTATACCAGAGAGGGTTTGAAGCTCCAGCGGGCTGCTCATTCTGCTGTTATTGACAACATCCGTGATCTCGAAGGTGCCCACCATTATTTTGCAGAGGTCCTGGATAGACGGTTGGGTGAGATGGTGGGAATCCTCGACTGTGCAATGTCCGTACTAGAGCATATGGTGGGAGTAGGGTGACAGCCATGTGGACATAGGTCAGCAATACCAGCAGTTGGAGGTCTAAGTGGATGTGCAACAAGTCAGAGCCTCTCCCATAGTGGCAGTACCAGCAGGGGCACTGCAGGGGGTGCTGTCCACACCACAACACAGCAGGCCACATACTCATGCCCCTGGCTGGTCTCAACAGGGACTCGGATCCAGCGGACTTGTGTCATCATCAGGGGAGAGTAGCATATCTGGCCTTGTGCCTGGTAGTGCCCGTGGAACCCCTGGCAGGTACAGTTCTCATGTCCATGGCCGGAGATGGTGAACTGCACACCCTGCCATGTAAGGTCTGCAGCTCTCCAAGAAACCCCTGTATAGCATGGCTGAACTGTGTGCATACATGCACACACACACACACACACACACACACACACACACACACACACACATACACATCAGCAACACAGCTAGGGTACCTCCATACCTACACACACCACATCTGCACAGCCCAATTAATAATAAAACCTGCTAACACACGCACACAATATCAACCAAATGGCTCAGCCTAGGTCTCTGGGAAACCCACAAGACACCCTGTGCATATGATGATACCTGTGTCACATCCCTGTCATCCATACCATCGATGCAGGGGCAGGCTAATATGGTTCTGATGCACAAGCTGAATGTACTAAGGTGCAGCAATGTAATGCTGTGTAACATGTTTTCAGCAGGAAAGTTTAATGCCTACATGTCAGGATGTGTAGCTGTCCAGTCATGATGCATTATAGCTGTTATTAACACTGAGTGATTGTGGTCTTCATAATGTATTCTATTTGTGTTGTAGGTGTCTGTGTGCCAGCACGATGTTGGTCTGCTGTTGTTTCCTACAAGCGGTATGGCACTGTGGTGACACATTGACTGTGTCATATTGGGTACAGCTGAACACAAGTAACAGGTCTGTATAAGAGTTACTGCATGTGCCACATGGCTAATAGGTCTGAGGGGTGCATACAAGTGAGTGCATGTTGGCTGATGTCAGCAGCCCTTCTACAGTGAACAATAGTAAGTGTACTGGGTGGCACACACCACATGTTTGTGTATAACACACAAACACAGAGGCTTTGGTGTTGATGCAATCCACAGAGAATACTGTACACATGGATGTACTTAATTTTGCAGTGAACCCATTTTAGCCTATATAATTCCACCAAGACATAATAGACAAAACATCACATCAGTAAATAATCAGTCTGCCACTATAATGTCATTGATGATGGGACTGTCAGGGTATATGTACCCTTCCCAAATGTAGTGCAATCCTGGCATTAGTAAACATAAGTGTGCTGATGTGGGTGGCACAGCCCTACACTTTGGAGGGTGTGGAGTGGTGAAGAACCGCACATAGTGTAACAACTACCTAACCTGTTAACATACACTGTACAGTATTACAGCAGACTAAGCATGGGGATGCACACAACAACAACCCCAATGAGGGTGGCTGTGTCCACAACATTGACAGCCAACTATATGTACCAACTCCAGTATCGCTGTACAGCTATACAGTGGGGAAGAGGGCATTTACACATCTACTACTAGTTTTGATGGAATGAATTTCCATGACATGATTCCTTTGAAATGTTAGCATTTGCCAATCAGTTCTCAGATAGATGACCTTCTGGAACATGTATATTCTGCAAACTGAAGTAGATTCACATGAACACATACTTACTTGGCAGCACTATGGGTAGAACCCCTACCTCGGTACTTATTGCTACTAATGTGTTTGGTCTTAATTGCACACACCACACAGCTTTTAGGATGAGGTGTGTCCTGAGTCTCTTGTTAAGTGAGAAACATCACCAGGCCTTGTACAGTACGGTAATGGGGGATGTACTGGGTGTTAATGGACAATACATAGTATGCCATACTGTCATATACACATTGAAAAATACATAACAGTCATTGACACATCTGAGAGACCTGTGTTTATCAGGGGTCTATATTAGAACATCAACTTTTTAAAACGTCGAATGTTCTAATATCGACCCCTATTCAGCGAACGCTGACAATATCGAACATGCAGAACAGCAAATTTTTTCCCAGGGAAAAAAATTTGCTGTTCTGACACACATACACACAACACAAGCACACCAAACAAACAGCAATCCACACACATACACCTAAAATCCTACATCTAACCCTCCACTAAACTGTACATACACCACTAGCTATCCACTTACCTTAACCCAAACCCTAACCCTAAGGTCCATCACTATCACACACACACCTCACCCGCGCCCTAACCCTAACTCACCTACCCAGCGCCCTAACCCTCATGTCCACACAATAGCACACTTACCTGATCCCGACCCCTAACTTTCCACCATAGCGCTGAAAATAGTGAAGCCACAGGAATGGCCAACCGAATTCCTTCCCTAGGAAGAAATTCGGTCTTCTGCAGCTTTGCTATTTTCAGCATTCACTGAATAGGGGTCGATATTAGGATATTCGAGGTTGTGAAACTTCGTTGTTCTAATATAGACCCGTTTATCAGTGAAACTACCTTGTCAGTAAATTCATTCTGTTACAGATAATTTGCACACAGCACATGCATCATTGGGCTGGATAGTGTACTCAGTTGCCTGTATGGTTGATGGTGACAGTGGTCCTCATACAGTGGACCTTGGGACATGTACTGAGGGTACCATGGTGTAAAGACAGTATACCCAGCAACCAAACCCCACATTGGATATTTTACTCACTGAAACCCATGAAAATACTCTGACATACCCACAATCACACATTGACCAGGACTGCAATACAACCCCTTGTCTATCTCATCAGTGCTACTGCAGGGATATGCATTTATTGCACATGCGACAGGGATAGTAGGGTGATGGTTTGTCATGGCTCTCCTAATGTCAGCAACATCACTATGCCTTATACTGTATGGCCAGATGTATTGTATTTGGAGAATGTGGTCGCAGAATGCTGTATCCTACAACTATACACACTAGCACACATACACACACTTGCCGGGAATCAGAGGGTAACTCATGCCTATCTAGCCATTTGTACAACAGTGTTGTGCTGGTACTGCAAGTTCTAGGTAGCCCATAGGGTAAAGAATGCAACAAGGTACATTTAATGTGCATTACAGCAGCAGCCATTTCTAATGGCAATGGGGGTGTAGTGTGTGAAAAGGTCCTCAGGGTATTATCAACTGCAGGTTTACAAACACACAGACACTGTTATGCTCAGCAATGCACACTGACACATTTGTCAGTACTGGGGGTCCATAGATGCAGGTGTTCCTAGGTGTGTACCAGGATATTGTCCATGGAGAGATGAGAAGAGTAGGAGATGTGGGTACAGTGGTATCATGCCACCTGACATTTGTCAGCAGGCATCTATCAACTTATGCCATGTGAGTGATCGTCAGGGTAACAGTCAAATGCAACATCCAATCATCTGGTTGTCTCTTGCAGAGGGCCAGTGAGGTGCTCCAATTGACATGTATGCAACATATATTGTACAACATGGCCAGTGTCTGGGTTGGAGACATGTACCCAAGCATGTTCTGTTGACTGTGGTAGTCTAGTTGAGGTATCCATGGCATGTGATGCATACAGGGTGGGGTTTCCTAGCTGTGGCATTCATAACACAGCTGGGCAGACATGTCACTGGCAGTCAAGCATAGATTGCCTGTGAGCAGCCCAGATGGATACCTGACATCTGCACATCTGTAGAGAGGACAGACAGAAATCAGCTAGCCAACAGGTTGTGCATTAGGACTAAGGTTTCGACAGATAGACATCTGACACTGATAGGTATGCTATTACTACATGCCAGCAGCCCTCAATGACATGTTCTATACACATAGTAGTCTACAGTTACTATCCACATATCAGATCAATATCCAGTAGCAAGTATTTAATAACACACAGCTCACACACCAAGAACATGATAGTCAGTACTCAGAGTCCAGCTTTGCATACAGCGGTGTATGGTTCCAGTACTACAATCTTCAATCTACTCTTACTTAGGAAAGCACTGTTAATAGTAGTAACATAATGATACAATACATGCAAGTGTGACTGCATATAACCTGGGATACTACCCTATTATTAAACACATACAAAAGGAAAAGATTGTTGTACTAGCCATATATGCTCAGGTGCCCCAGACAATATACTCACCCCCCTTGCTACTGTAATGACAGCACATAGAAGCATGTTATGTACATGGAATTAAATACACTTATTAAAGATGTCATTACCCTGCTATGACTGGTTACCAAGGCTAAGCTATGCTTAATAGGTGTCACCATTGCTTAAATGTAAATGCTAAACTGATTTGCACACTGGTAAGCAAAGTCTACATGGTGTAAGCGCATATTGGTTTAACAGTACGTTAGCAGTGCTTACCATCGGGCAAACCCACACAAACCTGCTTAAAGCTGCAAAAAATGGCCTCAACCACTCAACAAAATAAACAGCCCTTGCAGGTCTTGAACCCAGGACCCTGTACACTATAGCCATAGCACTTAACCACTAAGCCATTAAGATGGCTGCTGTTTTTTTTCCAGTGTATCTGTCAGTACACATACTGCATAGTATTGAACAACTGCTTTGACTTCTAAATATACACATATCAGATAAATATGGTGTGATACATCTGGGAATGTTTATACAACAGTCATGTCTACACATAACGAGGATATGGATATATATATATATATATATATATATATATCTATATATATATATATATATATATATATTTGGATATATGTATACATGTACATACACATATATATATATATATATATATATATATATATATATATATATATATATATATATATATATATATATATGTATACTGATTTATATAGCCACTGGGGATGCACAAGCCACTGCATTTCTTTGTGCCGGTCCCAAGCCCGGATAAATGGAGAGGGTTGCATCAGGAAGGGTATCCAGCATAAACCTTGGCCAAATTATTCATGCGGACACCAGAAAAGATTTACATACCGGATCGGTCGAGGCCCGGGTTAACAACAACCACCACCAGTACTGTTAGCCAACAGGGTGCTGGTGGAAATTGGGCTACTGTTGGCTGGAGGAGGAGAGGAGGTGGAAGGCATGGCCAAAGGCAGGAAGAGAGGAGAAAGGCTAGGACTGTAGTAGTCAGGGTTGGAACTTTGAATGTTGGCAGTATGACTGGTATAGGGATAGAGCTAGCCGATATGATGGACAGAAGGAAGGTTGGTATATTGTATGTGCAAGAGACCAGATGGAAGATGAGTAAGGCTAGGTGTATCGGAGATGGGTTCAAATTGTTTTATCATGGTGTGGATGGGAGGAGAAATGGCATAGGAGTTATCCTGAAGGAACAGTATGCTAAGAGTGTTTTGGAGGTGAAAAGAGTGTCAGATAGAGTGATGTCTATGAAGCTGGAAATTGATGGTGTAATGATGAATGTTGTTAGTGCATATGCTCCACAAGTTGGGTGTAGGATGGATGAGAAATAAAAAATTTGGAAAGAGTTGGATGAAGTCGTGATGACTGTACCCAACGGTGAGAGTAGTGATTGGAGCAGATTTCAATGGGCATGTTGGTGAAGGGAACAGAGTGGATGAGGAAGTGATGGGTAGGTATTGTGTTAAAAAAAGGAATGCAGAAGGTCAGATGGTAGTGGATTTTGCAAAAAGGATGGACATGGCTGTGATGAATACGTATTTTAAAAAGAGGGAGGAGCATAGGGTGAAATACAAGAGTGGAGGAAGATGCACACAGGTGGATTATATCTTATGTAGGAGGGCCAGTTTGAAGGAGATTGGAGACTGTAAAGTGGTGACTGGGGAAAGTATAGTTAGACAGCATAGGATGGTGGCTTGTAAGATGATGTTGGTGGTCAAGAAGAGGAGAAGGAATGTGAGGGCAGCACCAAGGATCAAATGGTGGAAAATGAAAAAGCGTAATTGTGAGGTGGGGTTCAGGGAAGAGTTAAGACAGGCACTGGGTGGCAGTGAGGAGTTATCAAATAGCTGGGTAACTACAGCAGAGCTAGTAAGGGAGGCAGCTAGAAAGGTGCTTGGTATGACATCTGGACAGAGGAAGGATGACAAGGAAACATGGTGGTGGAATGGGGAAGTACAGGAGAGTATACAGAGAAAGAGGATGGCAAAGAAGAAATGGGATTGTCAGAGAGATGAAGAAAGTAGACAGGAGTATAAGGTGATGAGGTGCATGGCAAAGAGAGAGGTGGCAAAGGCTAAGGATAAGGCATATGACAAGTTGTATGAAAGGTTGGACACTAAGGAGGTAGAAAAGGACCTGTACCGATTGGCTAGACAGAGGGACTGAGCTAGGAAAGATGTGCAGCAGGTAAAGTTGATAAAGGATAATGAGGGAAACATACTTACAAGCGAGGAGAGTGTGTTGAGTAGATGGAAAGAGTACTTTGAGGGGTTGATGAATGAAAGAAAGTTACTGTTTGTCGTTTTTGCATTTAAGTTACCTGTAACACATTGCACTTAAGTTACCTGGCACTTGATCACTAAAGCAATTATATATCACCAAGAATGATGCCACAATATGAAGACAAGATGATCAATTTCAACAATGACAAACCCAGGTAACAAAAGACCTCACATGCAAGAGTATGCTGCTCAACGCCAGAAGTCTAAACTCAACCTGCTCCAAGAACAAGACTCAACAATATGGACTTTAGAACAATTCAGACATAAATATCTGTCGATTAACCTCCCGGAGAGGACCCAGCCGAGAGCACCCGATAATTATATAGCAATACCCACCATACCAACGAACCCAAAACCAAAGGAGGACACAAGTATCGTACATCTCAAAAGATCAATTCACCTCCAGGTTGGTGGCAAAGGTTGCCATGTGCAACCATCACAATGCAAACAACAGTGGGTAAACTAACCCTCCACTCAACCCCCTTGCAAGCACACCCACCCAAACACAACACCTGAGAACACTGGAAAATATGAAAGGAAAACTAAAAAATATGAAGAACCAAGCAATATCATTTAACTTCCTGACCACAAACCCATATTCTGGGAGCATTCAACAGCTCTAGCTCCAACACCTTAAGTTTCTAAAATTTATAAACTCATGGAAGCACTTGTTAACTTACTCCACAAGAGGGAGACACCCAGAAACCTGGGGATCATCATCACCACTGATCACAGAGTGTCCATAGACCAGGTAGATATCTCACATGGTATCCAGAGACCATAATAAACTCACTGGATATTCACATCCCGACCCCCCCCCCTGCCAAAAAAAAAACATGAAAAACTTCTAAAAAGCAAATTTATTTTACACAAAAAAAAACTGAATCCCTCCTTCAAAGGTGGAAACACTGTGGAAAATATCTTTAGAGAGCAGAATCCTTAACAACACATTCAATGAAACACTCAATCATCCCAATCATCATCAAACCAAAAAAACTCCAACCAAAATCTCTCCAAAGGTAGGCGTCCCCCCTGGACAAACTATAAACAAGCTATACAATAGAAGGAAGGAAGACTAAACTAAAAAAAAAAAATCAAAAAGGAAGACTGATCAGTATTAGCAAAATTAGCAAAACACTATGGGCACACATTAAGGCCAGCTTCAAGAAGGCCAAAAAAAAAATTGGGACACTACACTAATTTCTTTAGTTTCTTTAGTAGTTATAGAGGTAATTGGGGTGTAGTATCCAGAGAATTAGTCAAAAAAAAAAAATGACAAAAATACACAGACACCAACAGACACACAACATCAGCCCTCACAGGTTCAGCACAAACCCCTCCCTCCCCCCACCAAGGGGCAAAATATCCCCCCCAAGCTGTGCCTGCCCATCTCAGAGAGCTCAGTAGCTAAGAGCAACCCTCTCCAAAGCAAAAACAACAGCATCATGGGACCAGATGGTGTCGCCGGGCTGCGACTACATGAACTCAAAAGAGCTAAAAAAAAACAAAAATAAACTAACTGTTCAATCCTTACTACGGGATATGTGCCCAAAAGTGGTGTGCAGCACAGTGGTCCCTCCTCCCTAAGGTGGTGCCTCCTGGATCCTGGAAACTATGGCCCCATAAGCCTGACTAAGCTGGTCTGCAAAGCTATGGAAAAAAGGATATCATGGACCTCATATAATAAAAGATATTGGGGACTTACAAACACTGGATCCTACCAGTTCGGCTTTGTTATCAGATCATCCTGCCTCTTAAACCTGGTTGATTTCAAAAACACAGTCCAAGGCCATTGTGAGGGGAAGGGGTGTGGTCACACTACCTGGACTGACCTCGTAAAGCCTTCGATACAATACCCCACACAGGCATTATAGATAGCCACCAGCTTAAATATAAACCCTATGTCACTAGACCATTGGCACAGAAGAAGAAGTAATTAGGGACCTGGGGACCCAAGTTGATCTCTCATTTGACAACCAAGTGGCCAAAGTGGTTAAGAAAACATTTTATATATATACCCCACCTAATCATGAAGGTTCTAGATAGATCAGGGAGGTCATCATGCCTCTACTCATCATCCTCATCAGGGCCATGGTGAGTACAATGCCCTTTTGGGATGTACCTTACCAGACACCTGCAGCAACTGGAAAGACCCCAAAGTACCTTCAGCATTGAAATAAATAGGACATGCTGGAGGGACAGATTCACCGAGAATGAGAGGGAGAGAAGGTTGAATGACTTGGGGATAGTGAATCATGAAGTGCAATGGATTAGCATGGAGGAAGTAAGGATAGCTATGAAGAGGATGAAGAATGGAAAGGCTGTTGGTCCAGAAGACATACCTGTGGAAGCATGGAGGTGTTTAGGTGAAATGGCAGTGGAGATTTTAACCAGATTATTTAATGAAATTTTGGAAAGTGAGAGGATGCCTGAGGAATGGAGAAAAAGTGTTTTGGTACAGATTTCTAAGAATAAGGATGATGTGCAGAGCTGTAGTAACTACAGAGGGATTAAATTGATCAGTCATAGCATGAAATTATGGGAGAGAGTAGTGGAAGCTAGGTTAAGAAGGGACGTGATGATTAGTGATCAGCAGTATGATTTCATGCCAGGAAAGAGCACTAAAGATGCAATGTTTGCTCTGAGAGTGTTGATGGAGAAGTACAGAGAAGGTCAGAAGGAGTTGCATTGTGTTTTTTGTAGACTTAGAGAAAGCGTATGACAGGGGGCGGCCACGGTGGTGCAGCAGTTAGCATTGCTGCCTCACAGCAAGAGGTTCTCCGGTTCAATTCTCAGCTGGGGTGCCTTCTGTGTGGAGTCTGCATGTCCTCTCTGTGGTCGTGTGGATTTTCTCTGGGTGCTCCAGTTTCCTCCCACATCCCAAAGACATGCAGTAGGTGGATTGGACACTCTAAAAAATGTGTGCATGTGTGTACCTTCTGTGGAAGGTTGGGTGCCGGGCTGGCAACTCGACACCGTAAAACTCCACTGCCAATCATGAGCAGACAGATGATCCATTGTGGTGACCCCTAACCAGGAAAAGCCAAAAGAAGAAGAAGAGAAAGCAAATGACAGGGTGCCTAGAGAGAAGTTGTGGTATTGTATGCGGAAGTTGGGAGTGTCAGAGAAGTATGTAAGAGTGGTACAGGATTTGTACGAGGGTAGTGTGACAGTGGTGAGGTCTGTGGTGGGAGTGATGGATGCATTTAAGGTGGAGGTGGGATTACATCAAGGATCAGCTCTGAGCCCTTTCTTATTTGCAATGGTGATAGATTGACAGAAGGGATCAGACAGGAGTCCCCGTGGACTATGATGTTTGCAGATGACATTGTGAGCTGTAGTGATAGTAGGGAACAGGTGGAGGAGACCCTGGAGAGATGGAGATATGCCCTAGAGAGAAGAGAAATGAAGGTCAGAAGGACTAAGACAGAATATATGTGTGTGAATGAGAGGGAGGATAGAGGAATGGTGAGGATGCAATGAGTAGAGGTGGCGAAGGTGGATGAGTTTAAATACTTGGGATCAATAGTTCAGAGTAATGGTGAGTGTGTAAGGGAGGTGAAGAAGAGAGTACAGGCTGGATGGAGTGGGTGGAGAAGAGTGTCAGGAGTGATTTGTGACAGACGAGTACCAGTAAGAGTGAAAGGGAAGGTCTACAAGAGAGTACTGAGACCAGCTATGTTATATGGGTTGGAGACAGTAGCATTGACAAAAAGGCAGGAGTTAGAGCTGGATGTGGCAGAGTTAAAGATGTTAAGATTTGCACTGGGTATGACGAGGGTGGACAGGAATAGGAATAAGAATATAAGAGGGTCAGCCCAGGTTGGAAGGTTTAGAGACAAAGCCAGAGAGGCAAGATTACATTGGTTTGGACATGTACTGAGGAGGGATGCTGAGTATATTGGGAAAAGGATGCTAAGGATTAAGCTACCAGGTAACTGGAAAAGAGGAAGTCCTAAGATAAGGTTTATGGATGTGGTGAGAGAGGACATGCAGGTGGTTGGTGTGAGCGAGCAAGACGCAGAGGACAGGAAGAAATGGAAACAGATGATCCATTGTGGCGACCCCTAACAGGAACAGCCAAAAGATGATGATGACGATGATATATATATATATATATATATATATATATATATATATATATATATATGTATATATAAAACATATGCCCATAACATTGTACTGGAGTCATATCTCAGCATCAATAGTCACAACCTCTTAGTGCAAAAGGATGTCATGTAAGTATTGCAGGTATAAATATGGAATGTTGCTACAGTAACAGGGGTTGTGTTAACAAACATGTTGTGTGGGAAGTCACTTCAGATACTGACATGTATGCCATCAGTTACTGACAGACATCATGAGATTCTCATACTGAAGTATCACACATATCACAGTAATGATCCTGTGTAATACAGCAGAGATATGACCAGTAAACATGGACAGTCTGACACAATCTGGTCAGTGCAGAGGTATACACAGAAGTCCTTAGTGCAAGATGTGTGGACCAAGCCTGACAAAGTGGATGTTTACAGCCATGTAAATGGGGATATCACAAAAATACTGGAATAGATAAGCTAACACAGTTGATGCGTTCACACACTCCTGTCTGTCCTAGCACATATTAAGTGGTGGAGCAGAGGTCCCAAGCCCACATACTTCACACTACTTAGTGACATACATCTTTACACCATCCCTCTGCTTTTTCAGACATATACAACAGTTATGGTGGCCAGGCAACAGTTCATCTGACAAATATCTGGACATAACATCACACTAGGTAAATACACTGAGCTGCTAGGCATGTCACAAAGCACTGTGCAAACTACAGACAGACTGCCACAACACTGACCCAAGTTTCCTATGGGGGAATACACATGTACTTGCAAATATAGCAGGCACTACAGGCATGTAACAGCATAGAGTAACAGACACCAGTGTGAAATTGCATACCCACAACCAATCTGAACACAGTCACAGTCACATTATGGTAAGCCTAAGTAATATTACAGTATATGTACTGTGTGAAGAACACTACCCTCATATAACCCACTCACACAGTAACCCTACATATACTGGGCAAATGCACAATGCAGTCTGATGCCTGACTGTGGTATGGGACATGTGTCAGTCTGACCCTACAAACATGTACGCTGATAGGGTACCATAAACTGGAGCAGCATGCAACATCAGCTAGAAGAGCACCAAGAACAATGACATCTACTACAGTCTGTACACAGGCCAAGTAAAATATTCACAATATACACTCTGTCAACAATCACCATAAGTACACAGACCTCAGTACTGTATAAACTACAACAGAATGTCCAGGTTTTGTCTTCAAATACGAGGCCTACTATACATAACATGTCTAGCTCTCTGATATCTCACTGGTTTGTTACCAGGTATGATGTCAGCAAATAATGATGTACTATAAATATGCACCTCTTACTGTATGACATATGGACAAATGGTGTCAGACTTGGGGGAGAGAGGCACAAACACAGTGCAGATATTGACATATTGTTGTGGTAATCTGGGAAATTTCCTGGTGTAACAGGGTGTGTTGTGACATATCTCTTCCGAGGGATATGAAGTCAGTAACTCACCTTAATGTCACCATGTACTGACTGCAATCATCAGAGTATGCTACTGCATATCTAAAGATAGGAAATGTGTGAGTAACACAACACATGTAAGACTCCAAACTCTGGACAGTCTGCAGATTGCCCTACAGGTGAGAGTTTCCCCAACCACATATCACTGTCATGCCAGACTGTAAATCATGTAAAACAGCCATATCCACACAAACCCTGCTAAACCAACATTACGTCAAATGTAGAACAGCAGTACTTACATTCTGTACCCATGTCTGGAACATCTCCCTCCTGTTTGTTGGCCTGTCTCCACAGTGTATGTTGTAAGAGGTATTTCCAACTACCCTTTGTGATGCTGTTTGTCAAACACCCACATGAAGTCCTGCTCACAGTGAAGGAAAAGGGTCAATACCCACATGGAGTGCTTAGTTATAGGAGTGTGTTTCCATGCAATTGGCTATAGGAATGATACCACAGCTGTTCCACATGCTATTAGCAAGTGGGGACTGAAATCCATGCACAGGCCATCAACTGATCATGAGCATTCCTTACAAAACTCAAGCTGCTGCCTATGAAAAACAGATTTACTTTTCCACATCCACTAGAGAGGGGGAGAGAGAGAGAGAGAGAGACAGAGACAGAGACAAAGTAAGAAAGGAAGGGTGTAAGAGAACAAGAGCCAAGTGTGTTTGTGTATGATCCATGGGTAGAGAGTGGTATCTGGTTATTATAACAGTTGACTATATTGTTTACTAACCCATGCTGTCACATAGTAATTGCACATGGCTGTACACATTTATGGCTGAGGATTGTCTACAACAACCTCTACAGTGTTTGAAAACTGTTGGCCTTGTAATGTGGACAATGGGACATATAGGTCCTCAGTATAATGATGTAGCAAAACCCACGCTGCAATGGATACTGTCAGTACACACTCACCTCAACACCCACACAGGATACTGATGACACACACAGAAACACACACTTACCACTACTGAGTTTCAAACCACTATCTGGCTATGTATTGCTATTACAGTGTTATGCAGTTATTGCACGTGCCACAAAGCTTAGATGTTAGAGAGTTGTCCAAAGGTATCTTTGAAGGTGAGTGACATCAGCAACACTGCTAAAGAAGGGATAAGGGAAGTGTTGTACATGTAAATCTCCACAAAAGCAGGTGTCAATGAAGACACACACACACTCCGTCAGGGAAACACACACATCATCACAGTTGGTAGGATCAAGATTAAAACTCCTACCTAACTAGTTTATTACACTACAGTATTGCGCAGTTATCACATTTGGCACAGAGCTTATATGGCTGATATATAGCCAAAGGGTTATGTCAAGGTGAATGACATCAACAGGCGTGCCAAAGTAGGCCAATGGGAGGTGTAGTGATTGTTAATGACTTCAAAATCATTAATTTCCATGCACACACACACACACACACACACACACACACACACACACACACACACACACACACACTTGCCAGTACTGAGATGCATAGCTTCATTGCTTTGCAGGTGTGTAGTAAGTGGATGGGTCTATCAACTATACAAGGCTAGGCAAAGGGAATACCTTGGCATCAGGCCACATGACAATGGTCTTCAGTGTGGCTCTGGGGTGTAGTCCCTGGAGTGTTCCCTAAAGGTGGGTATTGTATTCATCATCCACTCATCTCGGTTACTATTGTGGGTGGCCAGTGATGTGCACTGCTTCCCATGTATGTGAGCTATATTCCATAACATGGACAGTGTATGGGTTGTGCACATGTCCCACACGCATGTTCTTTGACATGTGGAAGCATGCTTGAGGTCTCTGGGGCATGTTGTGTGTACAGATTGTTCTCTTCTGATGTAGCATTCCTGACCTCATTTGAGGAGACCTGGCTATGGAACTGAGGTCATGCTTGTACCCACAATGACAGCATGATACAGGTATTCAGTGGAGTTAGTGGTGTCTGTCCATACAGGACATGTGTATAAGGCATGGTAGTCCCTTTGCAGGTTACATTTGTAGACTCTACAGTTGTTGCAGGTGTGCAGTGGGTAACATAGCAAAAGGACCACTGCAAGCATTTATTTGCCTATTGTAGGGATGGAACAGGGTGCCATGTCCTTTTACTTGCTGGATAACACATAGTCAGGAGATGTTACACATCGCAGTACTTTCTGATGTCAGTGGCCCTTTTGTGGTCAACAGGCATGTAGTCCACTGCAATTACACTGTGGTTACTATCTGTGGGCAATATGCAGGGAACTACCAATATATTGGTTGTTTCCTAGCCAAATGTGTTTGTTTATGAGACATGGGTGGAGAGTGTTTTCTGAGTAATACAAGGGCTGCCTATATTGTTCACCCATCCATAATGTCACATGTAGGACTATGGATTGTCTACATCAGCCTCTCTGGTGTTTGACATCTACTGTCCTTGTAAGGTGGACATTGTGACATATAGTAGGTCCTCAATATATTAATTTAGCAAAACCTGCCCCACAATGCATTCTGTCATTATACAATGACAGTAACCTGCACACAGAATACTGATGACGCGCACACACACACACACACACACACACACACACACACACACACACACACACACACACACACACACACACACTTGCCAGTACTGAGATTCAACCTCCAACCTAGCTATGTATTGCTACTACAGTGTACCGCATTTATCACATGCACCACAGAGCTTATTTGGCGGTCCTTTCTCCAAATGGGCATTTCAAGGTGACTGACATCAGCAGGTTTGCTAAAGTAGGGCAATGGGAGGTGTAGTGACTGTGAATGGCCTCAAAATCATTAATCTCTACATACACAGAGTTTCACAGTTGTCATGTCTGGGATTAAAACTCCTATCTGACTTGCATGTTACACTATAGAATTACACAGTTATTGTAGGTACCATGGAGCTTATAGAGCTAGCATTTGCCCAAGTTGTATTTCAAGGTGACTAACAACAGGTTTGCTAAAGTAGGGAAATGGGAAGTGTAGTGACTGTGAATAGCCTCAATATCATTAATCTCTACACACACACACACACACACACACACACACACACACACACACACACACACACACACACACACACACACACACACACACACACAGAGTTTCACAGTTTCCATGTCTGGGATTAGAGCTCCTACCTGACTAGTATGTTACACTAGAGAATAACAAAGTTATCATACGTGCCACAGAGCTTATAGGGCTACCCCTTGTCCAAAGGGGTATTTCAAGATGACTGGCATCAGTAGGCTTGTTAAAGTAGGGCAATAGGAGATGTAGTGAGTGTGAATGGCCCCAAAATCATTAATCTCCACACACACAAAGTTTTAAAGTTGCAATGTTTGGGATTAGAACTCCTACCGGAATAATATGTTTCACTATAGCATTACGCATTTATTGCATGTGCCACGGAGGCTATAGGGTTAGCTGTTTCCAAAGAGGAATTCCAAGGTGACTGACATCAGCAGGCTTGCTAAAGTAGGGCAATGGGAGGTGCAGTGTTGTCCTCATAAGGTGGACATTGTGACATATAGTAGGTCCTCAATATAATAATTTAGCAAAACCTGTCCCATAATGCATCCTCTCATTACACAATAACAGCAACCTCCACACAGAATACTGATGAGACACACATACACATACACTTGCCAGTACTGAGATTTAAACCCCTACCCAGTTATGTACTGCTACTATAGTGCACTGTATTTATCACCCGAGCGACAGAGCTTAATGGATGGATGCTGTCCCAAGGTACTTCTAAGGTGTGGAACATCACCAGCCTTTGTAAATACTGGCATTGGGTGATGAAGTGGGTGACAGATCTCTAAAATAATTTTCCCCTAATCACACATTTACCAGGGGTGAGGTCCAAACCTCTATCGAGCAATCTTTATGGACCATTATGTTATGCATTTACCACATACACCACTGACCTGACATGATTTAGGTTTGGCAACAGGTACTTGTAAGGTGGATGATATCTGCAGGACTGTTAAAGTCAGGCTCTGAGATGTGTACTGGATGTGAATGGGGTCAAAATCTTTAAGGTACATGCTTACATATGTGCACACACAAACACTTGCCACAGATGAGATTCAATCCCATACCTCTGTAGTTACTGCTACTACATTGTTCCGCATTTATGGCATGCACCATGGAGCTTATATGACTGGCATTTCTCCAAAGGGGTATTTCAAGGTGACTGACATCAGCAGGCTTGCTAAAGTAGGGCAATGGTAGGTGTAGTAACTTTGAATACCTCAAAATCATTAATCGCTATACACGTACAGAGTTTCACAGTTGTCATATCTGGAATTAGAACTCCTACCTGATTTGCATGTTATACTATAGAATTATGCAGTTATTGCAGGCACCATGGAGATTATAGGGCTAGCATTTGTCTAAAGGGGTATTTCAAGGTGACTGACATCAGCAGGCTTGCTAAAGTAGGGCAATGAGAAGTGTAGTGACTGTGAATGGCCTCAATATCATCACAGTTACCATGTCTGTGATTAGAGCTCCTACCTGACTAGTATGTTACACTACGGCAAAACGCAGTTATCACACATGCCACGGAGCTTATATGGCTAATCCTTGTCCAAAGGGGTATTTCAAGGTGAGTGACATCAGTAGGCTTACTAAAGTAGGGCAATATGAGGTGTAGTGAGTGTGAATGGTCTCAAAATCATTAATCTGTACACACACACACATACACATACACACACAGACACACACACACACACAGTTTCACAGTTTCCGTGCTTGGGATTAGAACTCCTACCAAACTAGTATGTTACACTATAGCATTACACATTTATTTCATGTGCCATGGAGCTTATAGGGCTATCCATTGTCCAAAGAGGATTTCTAAGGTAACTGACATCAGCAGGCTTACAAAAGTAGGGCAATGGGAGTTGTAGTGACTGTGAATGGCCTCAAAACCATTAATCGCCACATAGACACACACACAGAGTTTCACAGTTGCCATGTCTGGGATTAGAACTCCTACCTGACTAGTATGTTACAATATAGCATCAAAAGTTATCACATGCACCAAAGAGCTTATAAGGCTAACTCTTCTCCAAAGTGGTATTTCAAGGTGCCTGACATCAGCAGACTTGCTAAAGTAGGGCAATGGGAGGTGTAGTGCTGTGGATGGCTTTGAAATCATTAATCTTTATACACACACACACACACACACACACACGCACACACACACACACACACACACACACACACACACACACACACACACACATACCCACACAGTTGCCATGTCTGGGATTAGACCTCCTACCTGACTAGTATGTTACACTATAGCATTACACAATCACACAGGCCACAGAGATTAGGGGGCTGACAATTGGCCAGAGGGTTATTTCAAGGTGACTGACATCAGCATGATTGCTAACATGGGCTATAGGAAGTGCAGTGTGTGTGAATGGCCCATAAACCATTCCTCTGGAACACACACACAATGCTCAGTCACACACAACTTTACATTTGACAGGACTGGGTATACAAATGCTAGATGAATACTGATTTGTACTATCATGTTACACAGTTATCACAAGCACCACAGACACTATAGGGCTGAGGACTACCAAAAGCAAATGTCTACAGTGATTGACATTGGCACATCATGTGATATTGGTCAATTGGATGTGTGGTGGGTGGGACAGGATATCTGATGGTAATCTCTTTGTCACTGTCTACCTCTCTCTTCCCCATATCCCTGTGTGTGTATTTTTGACCTATTATAGTGTGTTGGCCTTGGATATATGTGGGTATTCCTATCCAATGTGTGTGTAAAGCATGAATGGTGTGCAATGTGGTGTGTGTGCACAGACATCTGCAACTGACAGATATGTATAGTCCACTGTTGTGGTCAGACATGGGCTTCATTTCTGTTAAGTGTTGGAGCATGCCCAGTATGACCTTCTGTGTTTTGTTGTCAGATATGGGCTTCATTTCTCTAAGTGTAGGAGCATGCTCAGTATAACTTTCTGTACTGAGTGTGTGAATCCATTCCAGGTAGGTTGCACTCCAGTGCAGGATTTTGTGTTTCTATACCTACAGCTAGCAACCTGTTTCTGCAGGAACTCTGTAGATAGGTTGATAATATGGAGTCACAATGGGTGGCAGATAGTGAGATACTGTAACTATTGCTGTCTGTGCTGCTTGCGTTACATGGTTGATGTTAACAGAGATATTCAGACATGTACTGTTTTACACTGTGATGTATTATGTCATCAACTACCAACAGATATACTTATTTGCTCTCAGTTATTTGATGGGAAATACAAGATGAATGAAGCTGTGTCCAGTATTGTGGTCAGCAGCCTACATATTCTTGCACACTCATGCCATTCTGGAGTGGTAGCTGCAGACACTTGCTGATGGATCAGTGTAAATGGCCCAGCACCTTAGTACTATGGTGGCTGAGGATCTGCTGCTTGTACATCTATTGACATAACAGAATGGCCATATCCTGCTGTGGCCATACCTCTCAGCCTTACAGATTCACCCAGATTACCCAGAGACAGGGTTCATATATCTGGTCAGTTCCCCTTTACATTGTGGTTTATGAGTGCGTTTATAGCCACCCATTACTGTGTTTGCAGGCAGGGGTAGTATGGGCACACATCAGAATTTCAGACTTCACACACTCCATGGCTTCCATGCTTCTACACCCCCCCCATTCTGTTATCCTATCCTCTTCCTAACATTATGCGAGTTATATTTGCGAAGTATCCCTATAGTTGTCCCTTTATCCCAGCATTATTTAGGGGTTGGTCTAGAGTTCATGCAATAGGACATGGTGGGCATGCTACTGGGATTTATCGCCAATGCCTTGCATTTCTGTTCTGAGGACTGTGTTATGCTGTTATTTGGGACCCCATGAGATAACATACATTGGCAGTACGGGTGAGGCACAGGCATTTGACAGAGGACTATAGGGCATTTGGTAGTGATGCAGCAATCTGTAGCAGGCCAATGCATTCTGTCACTCCTACAGTCCCAGGCTGCAAGCCACTGGATCCCCCTGGAGTGACGGGTAAGTATGCAAGGTGTTAAAGGCAATAGTTCCTGTCTATATTAATCCATTGGTCTGGATGCTGGCAGGGTGTTGCTTACAGCTAGGAAGTGGGACACACCTGCATAGGACACCTCTTCAGCATGCTGCATTCTGTGAGTATTGCCATAAAGAAGTGGGGGTCATGCTGTGCTCATTCCCAACAGCAGGGATATGACCTGTGATAAACCTGTGGATGTGAGCTGAGTGCATGTGTGATATGGAGGCTTCTTGCAGCTGACTCACAGATATACCTGGGACATTCGCCCTTATGCTGCCTTGTGCAGAGAGATAGGCATTCTCTCATTACTTCATAACTGTGCCTTTTGTGGTCTGCCAGTGATTGGCCAGAATACATCAGTATTCCATACAACACAGACAACTAATGTGCGGCTAACCTGTGTGCACAATTCCAAAGATGTGTGCAGTTGACAGTTACATTTTATGCACTCTGTCTACAGTACTTCCACCTGTGTACTGTGGGTATGTTTGGGCCCCGATTCATGGCATGTCCATCTTTCAGATGGTGACAGATATTGACATCTGAACAATGAGTATGGATGACTGCAGAATTGGGTCATGCTGGGATGCATTGTGGTTGGCACTGCAGCTGTCAGAACATGGCCCTGTCATCGACAGTAGTGGCCATAGGCCACCAGAACACAACCCTCCATGGCTACATGCTAACCACTTCCACACAATTTATAACACATAACAACCTAACACACAGAGAGCCCTGCATATTGTACACATGCAATTTGGCCAGTTCAGGTAATCTGTGCTCCACTGTTATTAACCCCACTCATACATGTCACTGCATTTCTACATAGGATTGTGGGGGGGGGGGCAGACCTGACAACTGTAAACACTTGCTATGACTGTACTGGTATTTCAGGTACTCTGTTGGCTTCCATTTCATTTTGGTATTCTGCCCTATCATGCAGACTAGAGGCATATCAGTAGAGTACAGATCTTAGGTTTTACTGACCTACATTTCAGTTTCAGACTTCATACTCTGCATAGCTAACATACAACTGCCTGACCTGTTGTAGGCTGTCTGTGTAGGTCTGGAGGGGGCTGTTATCCATTGCCATTAATTGGAGGACTTAGAACAGCCTTTTTTATAATTATCTACACCTGTCCTGCTTACTGAGGCTGTTGTTGGGTATGTGAACCTCACTGATATGTATGTGTGTGTGTCCTATGGACACATATTTGGGCCACCACATGTACTGCAGTGGGATTTGTCACCTTGTCTAGTACTGCCTACTTTGTTGACACCAGTATCTGTTATGGATTCCATGCTGCCCATATAGGTGTCCACTATCTGCTGCCATTCCATTCAGCCAACCGATTCCTTTGCATGCTCACATCCATACCATAGCTACAACTAGCAGAACGTACTACTCCATTCGGCAATTGATAGGAAGAGTGAGTTACTTGTGGCTGTGCCAGTATTGAGGATGGTGTTGGAGGGCTGACTATGTCAGATGCACATAGTACACTCCCTATACATAGTAAAGCACAGGTAGTGTCATGTTTGGCATCCCTTTTACTGTATGTGCGAGTCAGAGAGAGGTGTCATTCTCTAGGTTCCTACTGTGTTGGTGTATGTGCTATGCATTGTCTCTTTGCCAAAGCCTGGGCATACTGGGCATGCCTCCTTCTGCCTACAGGGGCAGGGTCAGGTTGTTCCTCTTCTGAGTCACTCTGTGCCTGTGCTGGCATTGGCAATGATGGGGGGAGGGGGGCTGTATGGTCCTGCCCCGTGATGTTCCTGCTGTAACCATTTCCACAGGAACATATTGTGTAGCATAGCAAATACAATGAAAATTTGTGTACATGTAGCTGGAGAGTACTTCAAGGCTCCACCGGATATGTCCAGGCACCGGAATCATGACTTGAGCATCCCAAACACTTGCTCTATTATGATTCTGGTTTGTGCGTGTGCCTCATTATGGAGCTCTTGTTCGGGAGTGTGTGCATTTCTGATGGGTGTCATCATCCATGGCTCCAGTGCGTAACCAGCATCCCCCACTAGGTGGCCATATGGAATGTTCCCCTGGCAAATCTCTGATCCAGCTGTGTCATATGCCAGATGTGGGAGTTGTGACAGCTTCCAGGGCTGCCAGCACACGCATTCATTATAATGCCCTGGATATCGCACACAACCTGGCAGTCGATGGAGGGGAAGCCCTTTTAGTTTATGTAGACCTACTCACTTGCCAGGTAGTACTTTGATGTGTATGTGCGTTCAGTCTATAACACCTACTACCTCAGGGTATTCTGCTATTTGGTGGAAGAGACACATATTGCTGGTCAGCTCCTCACGGGTGTTGAGGAAATATATGTGCTCACCGGCATGTGCTGACATGGCATCCAGGAACTGGTGGAGTACCCTGGATGCTGATGCCTGAGAAATCCCCATGATCTCCCCAGTTGGCCTTTGGAAGGTACCTGTGGCTAGTATTCTTAAGCCTACACATACCTTGCTATCCACTGGGATGAGTTCTTCTCTGTTGGTTCTGTGTGTGAAGCATGTCTGTCACAGCTCAACAATTTGATGTAGGATGTCCCTGTCCACCCTATAGCACTCCACTATCACCAGCTCATGTAGGTCCTGGTAGGTTACCCTGCATCTGTACACTCTCCTCCTTTTCCTCACTGTGGGTTAGTCATCAGCATTCTCATCCTCACCACCCTCAGCCTCTTCTACATATTGATGTATGAGAGCAACAGCAGCCCCTATCATTTTGTTAGTTTTGTCTGATAAAATTTCCCCGTCTGTGTACACCGGTGGTGTAGAGTTTGTGGAAAAACCAGAGTGAAAGGTGTTTGCATAGTTTATAGTAGTGTGCTGGGTTGAGCTGGGCTTCTGCCTATGTAATTGGCTGATTCTGATACATTTCACCTGCCAGCTATGCTAGTTCTCCTTGATTGCCTTCCTACTGCTGTTTTCCCTTTCCATTGCCTTCCCATTTAAGCCCCAAGGCGCACTGTGCATACCCAGTGCTCAGATGTGAACAAAGCTGCTAGTTCCTGTTTTTTTTTTTTTTTTTTAAACCTGGTGCGTGGTGAGCACACCTATTTGGGCAATGTAAACACTGCTAGGCAGCCTCAGACACAACCCCTTCCTTAGCTGTGCTTAGCTAATGGCAAACACAGGCTGCAGAGCTCCAATAAGCTTACAGCATGCATGCCACTCCCCTTTGTGAAGTCAGCTACCTCTTAGGCTTGCACCATGGTGTTGCTGCACTTAAATGGTTGGGTGCTAGCTAACTCTGAGGGGAAATCTGCGATCAGTATCAGTCCCCTTATTTGCATAAAACTGACTGCTAATGCATGGTTACAAGACTGGAACTCAACATCCCCCCTTAGCAACCACTATTCAATGGTATTTTTGTCATCTGCATGCCATTGACTATTATGACAGAATGGTGATTTTGGTTTAATAGCATATTTCCAGCTTTTTTTAATTTTCGGGCCGATCCCATTTGCATACCGCTGCCCTATGCTTAAATGGCTGAAATCGGACAAAAAAATAAAAGTTATTTTTTATAATTTTGCAACTATTTACCATGCCAATGGCCATATATTTGGCCATTGGTATGCCTACTACATTGAATACATGCTTTCTTTGGAGCTGTCATGTCTCTGTTTTGTAATTTGCAGAAATGTATTCGGTTAGTAATCGAATACATTTCTGCAGGTTACACTATTCCTGCACAGACACCTGCATGCTTCCTGGATCACTAATTCACCTCATTTGCATGGTTTTCATCTGCAAATGGGATAATTAGCATTCAGCAGATGTGTCCATGCAAGAATAGTGTTGGAGCGCTCATGCACATCCAGGGAGCTCATTCCTGGATAGCTTGTCAGCCATATTGCGTGCAGCAACTTTTTCACTATTCCTGCACACCGTGTAGTGGTTGCTGAATCCTGGGGTCTACAAAATCTGTATAAACAGGGAAATACTCAACATTTTAAAACTTATTTACATTTTCACAAGTAGACATGCTGGCATACCATACAAGTTAATACAGAGTAAGCACAAATCTCCTGCCAGACATGCTAACAAAGATGAGTGTTTTTATTTTCTTCAAATCATGCCTTTAAAATCAAATACATTTTCTGACCAACATTTAACATTTAAATGACTTATAGGTTATAGTGAATATACATTTTCTTAACCACTACTGATGCTAGCCTTATCTCTATTTATGTTATGTATTTGTTCAAGGTACGCATTTCAGCTGTGCCAAAAAACATTTTCCATTTTTACCTCTTTCAACTTTAATACATTAGCATCTTGCTGCCATTCTTCATTTTAACTTTTACAGACTCTTGTGAAGTGCTCGTCACCTCACATAGCCTGCAGACTATGTTAACAACTTTGCAACATGCCTTCTTATGCCAGTAGTTGAATCACTTGTCTGCTTATTTATTATCATTCACCATCTTAGTTACCATGTGGCCACCATTAGTTTTCTTTATTTTTAACAAATATTTTTTAACAAATATGTGGTTCATTTCTCCATTTTCATTCAAAGCCTGTCTTGCATACACTTCCAACTCCTCAGTCATGCTTGTAAGCTGTTAACTTGCTAGCCCACTTACTTCTTTTCACATATCAAGCTATTTCCCATCAAATCAGCTTCCTTTAATTAGTTTTCTTTGGTCTGATCAGTTTTGATTTCACACAGTGCTACCTCCTATCAGTGAATCCCAGCCTTGTTATTTATATTTCCTTTAGTAACAGGAGTTTCAATTGACTCCTGAACTCTTTGATTTTTAGACAAAATGAAAAGCATTAGGATGAGTTCTGAAATATCTTCTGCAGCTATGTAGCCATTAATGAGAATGACAACTGTTCCAAAGTTTCAGCAGACAAGAGATGTAAGCCATAGCTCAAGGATCTTTGTACTGAGGAACACAGTGACAAAACAACACAGGAAGATAATAGTATGAAAGGAGAGGATCCTTGTACTGAGGCTGATAGCTGTTGAAACAATAAGATATCAGTATAACATGACAGATGAAACAAAGCTGACATCTGCAAAATTCTTGATTTTTTTTCGAGAAGAAAGAGTACTTTCTGATAACAGTACTTCCAAACAGTTGTGTGAGTGGAACAGATAAAGAAGATAGAAAATGCCTGGACAAGTTACAAAAAAATGATGGTGGTCATCACAAGCCAAAGCATACATGAGACATACTGATAAGATGCCTACAATTACAATAGCAGTAGAGAGACAAAGCATGTATAAAAGGGGGAGTTGACGGATTTTCTGAGTTCTAGTATTCTGGCTAAAAATGGTTGGCATTGCATCATATAGCAGACAGTTTGCTCTCCAAATAGATGCAGTTACATGACTAAGACACCACTTAACTGGACAACAGAATTCTCATAGATGTGGTTTATCTGTACAGAAGCATGGACTTTCATAGATCTACTACAGATATTCCAAGACCACTGAGTATCATGACCATACTTGCTCCTCTTTCAAGCAGCACCTTCTTTCTCCAAGAGAACTATACCAGTCAATCCTGGAGTAAATTTGTGGATGCCCATCCAGTCATCTAGTTTTTGTTTAAAGGTAAATATTGAATCACACTGCTTAACAAGCAGAAAAAGTTTGTTACAGAGATGTGGGTTATAAAACTTCCCCTTCATCATATTTTATTTATCATTTGGTGAGTGTTTATGTTCCTGGTACTAGTATTGGTGGAGATATTGAACTTGCAGAGAACTAGGGGGTTTAGGACAATTGAGTCTCTAATGGCTGAGTAAGTGAAACAAAGGTCGCCCCCCTTAATAGTCTGTAAGACACTCAATAAAGGGATAGAGCTTTCAGTCTGTCTTGGTAGCTCATGGAATTTAGGCCTGTGATCTTTTTGATCAGGAACCTTTAGGGTCTTTTTCAATGTATCTTATGAAATTTTAGTATGAAAATTAAAGCAAATTAATGTATGTTTCAAAATGTGGAATGGCTTGAAAAGCGGTTGTCAGAATTTAATTATAGGGTGGATTTGCATGAAACTGTAAAAAACTCATTAAGTAATGGAGTGGCACATAATTCAGTTCTGGGAACAGCACTGTTCAGCATATTTGTGTCAGTTATCACACTAGGTTAAGGGATTGCAGTCACATTATAAGCTGGTGATCAAAGTCAGATGCTGTGGTTACATATGGGGGGAAAGTTTCTAGAGACATTACTCAGTACAACCATCACACTTGCAACTGTAACTACAAATGTACCCCTAAACTGAAAAACAATATAAAAATCATAAAGCAACAGAAAATAATACCATTCATCAGCATCTTATAAAAAAGCAAAATGTTTTAGCTGGGATAGTGGACAGATAGGTGTCAGATGGGATTTCTTGTAAATAGGTTATAGGCAATAGACAGGAGGTAATCCACATAAAGCATTTGGTTAAGAGATCATAAAAAGGACCAGAGGAAGAGAAAAATCAGGGGTTACTAATCAGCCCTGAGCTGAATTATGTCATATAAGCTCAAAAATCTGCATACAGCTATACTGATTTTGGAAAGACCTTTTTATTACTGAACTGTCATGAATGTAAAATGCTAGTCAGAACTAGAGTTCATGGCCACTAATTGAACAAGCTGTAGTGAGTTACAAAATGTTAATCATTTCAAAAGAATCAACAGCCTTAAAATGTTTTACCATAATCAGGACTGAACATTGATTTTATCTATCTGTTAAGCTGGAAAGTCCTCTGAACAAAGTATCTCTTCTCAGGTGCCACTCAGGAGCTTTGCATGATTAAATGATTTGCTCAGAGTTATATGAAGATGAAAGGGACTAAACCCTATAACCTTTGACTGCAGGAATCACCTTGTTAACAGCTGAAAGCCTTAAACCTCTGTGCTAACTGCCATACAGGGGAAATAGATACCTCAAATCAAAGCTTCTTTATGTCTTCAATTGCAGTTCCTCCATTATCTTCTCCTACTCTGATCAATAATGCGTTATTTCAGTTTAGTTCCACTTCTGATACTTTATGGAATCTTTTAAAAATATCCAACATCTGGGGTTGAACCCTATCTATATTATCTAAAAGCAGGATAGAGACAGCAGCATAGAGCTGGAACATAACTTCATCAGCTATCAGTTGTCTTCATTCCAAAATCTCATGTACTCATATGACTAACTCTTCAATGACTACAGTAGACAGTTGATTATCTGAACTAATTGAGACCTAGGGTAGTTAGGATAATCAAATTGTTCGGATAATCAAACATATAATTGAACCAGATAAAAAAATTCTAAAATTTTGTTTATTCTGCACACAGAGAATATACTTTTCAACCATTTAGCAATTCCAGTGCGCAATAAAGAATATTTTTTCACACACAAGAAGGCTACAAGGTAAACAAACATGTAAAAGTGAATTTGTATAATATTTACATATTCAGACATTATGATTTTTCCTACCTGAAAACTTTGGAAGGGTGGGTTCCGATAACTGACATTTCGGATGATCAACATTCAGATAATCGACTCTCTAGTGTAACAGAAAAAGCACTCAAGACAATGGGAATCCCTGTCTAGTTCCTTCAATTATTCTCCCCTGTGTAGATGCTCCATTATTTAGTGCCACGTCAAGAGCAGAAGAATCATTCAACATTTGTATCAATTTTATTTATTTATTTTATTTATTTATTGACATTTGTTAACCGGGTTGGTCCAGCTGGGTATGTGGCCCATTTTCTGTGGAGACCCGAGGAGAAAAGCTCTGTTAAATACGCAGTTTACATAACAAGATCATTACATCACAAAAAAAGACAAATCAATCTAATTAATAAAAAATACTAGTGGAGCATAAAACATGGTGATGCAAAAATCAAACAGAGTAAAGGTAAATCATTTTTAGAAGTAACAATGTATTTACATATTTACAAGAAAAGTGTGATCATCAGGAAAAGGGAATCAGAGAATAGAATGTGGTATAGGCATACAAGCTGTATGTGGGGTAGATTAAGGAGGGGTGGTGAAAGTTTAGGTTGAGGCTTGGCAGGGACAGCTTTTAGTGTTGAGTATAGAATTTAATACACTTATCTACTTAACACCTTTTTTGCAGCACTTCAGATAACTACAAGTTCACTGTGTCAGAAATGTTTTAATCAGAAATAAAACTGTTCCTGCTTACTTGTACCTTGTTTGGTGGCTGTCTAGGAAACTGACTAGTTTCTACCAGTCATCAATGCTTTAATTCCCTTTATAAATCTGCTTTGCTCCAATCTCAATATTATGGTCAAGATTTCATCTAATCTCTTCACCAGAATTTTTTCCATATTCTTATGTCTAAATTCAGAAGCAAAGTCAGTCTATAATTTGCCAAGACTGTTCTATCTCCATTGGTCTTCTGCATGACTGTTATCCAACCATATTTCATATCTTCTGGTATATTTTGTATCTTCCACATTTATTCATTGTGGTCTAATAATTCTCATGGTATGTCCTTCCTTCCCCATTTATAGAATTCCAGAGAAAACACATGGTCCTTAAGCTTTACTTCTTTTTATATTGTGTGTAGCTATCTGGATATCCTGTAATGCAATAGGTCTATTTAATTTTCCCTAATGCCTCTTGGCTTACTAACTTACCAGTTATTAGAGAATGGGCAAATTGTAGATCACATTCTGATTGGATAATGAACATTCTCCAGCAAGGTATTAATGTAGAAGTAATGCCTGCTGAAAAATGAGTCTGCCACTTCACGACAGCATATCAAGCTGCTGTGGAGCTTGGACAGAAAACCCCTAATGGCCGCCATTATTTCATGCTTGTTAAGCAGCGCGTCTGCTGTTTAGCGAATGTAAAACTTAAAATAAAAAAAAAGAAAATTAAAAGGAAAAGTGTGTGTGTGTCTTTATGTCAGTTTGTGTTTAAGTGTATTCATGCATGTAAGTGAAATTGAGACTGATCAAGCCATTATTTTACAGTTGCTAAGCAGCACTTTTGCTGTTTATTGAGTGTAAGAAAATTAAATAAACAGAAAAAAGTGTATGTGGGTGTATGTATGTGTATGAGTGTGTTTATGTTTCTGTCTGCCTGTGTGAGTGAATATGTGCATGAAAGCAGGAGGCAGTGTGTGTGTGAAAGCAGAAGATGCTGTGTATGTTTGTAAGAGAGAGACAGAGAGAGTGAACAGTGAGATCGACTGAGCCTTTATTTTACGCTTGCAAAGCAGCACTTTTGCTGTTTAGTGAGTGTAAAGTAAAAAAGAAAAGAAACTTAAAATAAACAAAGTGCATGCATGCATGTGTCTGTGAATGAGAGTGTATGCATGTGTGAAAGCAGAAGAGACTGCGTGTGTGTGTGTTTGTGTGTGTTTGCGTGTGTGTGTGTGTTTGTGTTTGCATGTGTGCGTGCATGTGTGCGCATGCATGCGTGTGTGCCCATGTGTGCATGTGTGCGCATGCATGCGTGTGTGTGTGTATGCGCGTATGCGCGTGTGCGCGCACGTGTGTGTGTGTGTGTGTGTGTGTGTGTGTGTGTGTGTGTGTGTGTGTGTGTGTGCGTGTGTATGTGAGAGAGAGGGAGAGAAGAGTGAGAGTGATCCCTGGCAGTAGTTAAGGTCCTCCCAGAAAGGTATGAGAAACAGTGCAAAAATCAAATTGCTTAAACAAGCCATATCTAGTAAAACCTTACAAGGAGGCTTCAGTTTGAATAGTGAAAGCACGTGTATTGAGGAAACATCTATCACTGGTGATATTGATGAAATGCCTATGCTTACATGTGGTGATGTGGAAATGGATACTTCCATTGCTACAAGTAATACTACTGGATCACAGGAAGTTACTAGGCTATTGGCCCTGAGGCCCTTATAAACCTAGCCAAGAGTTTAGCCCATGCATAGACAAATCAGCACCCGATGCCCCTGTCCAGCAGGGACATGGGTGGAATCCCAGGGATTTATTTTCTATTTCCCATCCAGTTATCCACTTAAAAAGGGGTAAAGAGGTACTCTGCTTGACGTGTTTAAAAAGGGGTAAAGAGGTACTCTGCTTGGCATGGAGAGGGAGTTTATTCCATAAATGGTAGAGTCTCTGGGACACAAATCTGTCCTGCCAGCAAGTCCTATTGATGTAACAGACCAGGTTGAGGCCACATGTGCGGGTTACTTGAGTGGAGCTTGACTTGCAGATATGCAGCAGTCCCATCAAGGCAGGGTCCGAGATCATATTGTATGCCAGACACAGGTCACCTCTGAGGAGTCTGTATGAAAGAGAGTAGAGGCAGAGGGCTTTTAGCCTATCTGTTTATGGTAGATTTTTGAGGCCTTGGATGTTCCTGGTGAGGAACCTCTGTGGTCTCTACAGCTGCTGCATGTGCTTTGCGAGGTACATGCCAAATGGGGCATTGTACTCAATAATGGGCCTTATAAGGGAAAAATACAGGGATGTTATGACCTCCTTGTCCCTGGATGAGATACCCTTACTTATGAGGTAGGCCATGTAGAAAGCTTTCTGTACAATGGAAGCAACATGGTGGTCAAAAGTCAGGCTGCTACCAATCTGGGTGCCCAAATCCCTCATGACTGGCTGCATGCCTAGAACATTGTTATTAATGTCACAAACAAACAAATCAACTAAGGAAACCACAAAAATATCTCCAACTCCTGGTGCAGGATGAATAAACTACGGCGCAGCTTGAACAGGCAAATTCTTTTATTAAATAATACTCCAACACATTTGGCTAAGCGCTTTCATCTGTTAGAATACAGACTTCTTCAGAACCAAATAACACAGATCTCATACAGTTTAAATAACCAATTTGGCGCCAAAAAATGTTTGAAACCTTAAAGCGATATTCTGTTTTATCTACTTGTGCACACAGTACTTCCTAATATATGATAAATCGCAATGCATATATAAATATAATAAAATACAAAAAATATAAATTGATATCTAAAATTTAAAATTTGTAAATAAATAAAAATGTATATAAAAGTGCATATAATTAATTAATGTATATAGATTAAACATATATATATATATGTTACTAAACTATTGACATGACATACACATTTTATTCAAGTATTAAAAAAGGTTTTATACTGATGCTATCATTGATGCCTGGGAATCTTGTGGCATCTGTATATATCTGCCACTTACTTTCCATCATAGCTAAATACACTTTCCAGTTCCTACCACATAAATAACTGTCAATCTGTTCAATAATAGAAAATTTAAAATTGTGTTGATACCCTTTGCTGAATATATGTTTATATAAAGCATTCTTCATATCTTTTATCTGGATCTTATAATAATGTTCATATATTCGTTTTTTAATTTTTCTCTCCTTCTTACCTATATAATATGCTGGGCAGGCTACACAAGTTGCTAGATAAACAACTTGTTTGGTATTGCAATTGCCTGCCCTGAACTTGATGTATGTCTTGTTTATATTATCTGACTTAATTCCCACTGCTTCAGTAATGTATCTACATTGTTTACAGGTGCTGCACTTCGTAGTTCCTCTAGATGTGGTCTTAAATTACTTTGAGCATGTTGTCCTCTCTAATAACTTTTTAATATTAGGGGCTGTTTTATATACACATTTAGGATGGTTGCCTAAAGTCATACCTATACTATCTGATATTGTGATCAAATCCCAGTGTCTATTTAATATTTCTTTCACATAGTTGGCATATGGAGTGTACATTAACACACATACTCTATTAAAGGCTTCTATTGTAGTTTCACTCTTGTCCATATCCTTATTAACCACACATGATATACCTAAAAGGGGTAAGAACTTAATACCCCATTGCCTTTTAACATAGCCAACAACATCCTTTAGCATAGGAATAGGATAACCCCTAATACTAAACATATTAAATATTAACTCTAGTTCTTCTTCCATAATGACTTTACTTGATGACATGTGTGCAGCTCTGATGCACTGTCCTTTAAAAATGTTCTTAAATATATAAGGTGGATGACTGCTGCTGAACTCAATATAGTCATTTGAAAATGTAGTTTTCCTATGTACTTTGGATGCAAACCCATCTGTAGTATGGCTAATATATGTATCTAAATAAGCTATACCTTCTTTGTTGGTATTATGTGTAAATTTCAAAAAATCTGTTGTTCCATTAATATAGTTAATAAATGAATTGATTAATTCATATGTTCCCTTGCATAAAATAAATAAATCATCTAGGTATCTAGTATATAAAGCAATGTGAGAGTAATATTCACTTTGAAACACATATTCAGACTCCCATTCTAACATAACGAGGTTTGCATATATGGGGGGCACAAGAGGCCCCCATAGCTACACCTCTGCTCTGTCTGAATTACTCTCCCTGAAATTGAATATAATTATGATCAAGTACTAACCCCATCACATCTGTAATTAAACTAATCTTGTCCCACGTCAATTTCGAAAATTTTCTCAAACTATTGCAAAAATAGTCAAGGCCAACATCCTTAGGTATACATGAGAATAGATCTATTACATCAATTGTCAAAAAAATCAACCAATCATTCCATATATCAGGCGTAAGTTTGCTTAAAAAATTCCAAGAGTCCTTAGTTAGATGTGAAATATTTTCATACACATGTTTTCTCCATCTATCTATTGTAACTCCCAAATTGTACGTCTTGGACTTAGATCCAGAGATAATAGGTCTGAATGGAGGATTGTTCATACATTTGTGAACCTTAGGTATACCTATTATATTTGCCACAATAGGAAAATCTTCTTTCATAAAATTATAAATCTCATTTGTTATTCTGTTGTCTATTAAATATTCTTCTATAGCCAATTCTATCCTTTTGTAACCTATATTTACTTGGTTTAAAGAAACCACTTCATAATTCCCTGACAAATATAATATATTATGTATCTCAGCATTGTAGTCAAAAATATTGTATACTACTATGCCACCTCCCTTGTCTGGTTTCATTATTCTGATTTCTTTATTTTTCATAAGTGATTCTAGACATATCCGTTCATTTTTCGTTAAATTGTCCTTAAACACTTTATTATATACATTTCCTGTCTTTATATTGTTATACAACCAATAAATATCTTTGCAAACCATTTTTTCAAAATTGGCAACTTGCGTGTTTGGGACGGGAATGTATGAGCTTTTCCTCTTTAATTTATTATGTGTCGCATACCCAGTCTTTTCGTCCTTTTGTTCGAATTGTATGGCTAAATTTAGCCTTCTACAATACAATTTTATTTCCTTTATCGTATCAACTAAATTAAAACCAGTTGTAGGTATGTATTTCATACCTTTACTAAATAATGTAAAAAATTCTTGACTAATTTCAAAATCTGTGTAGTTATATATGTTAAATTCATTGTGTGTGTATAAAATTTGATTGCCCCTTCTTCTTGCTATACTTGACATAAACTCTCTTTCTTGCATATTGTCATGGCTGTTAAAATCTTGTAAAATACCCCCTTGATTGCCTATGTATACATAAGGTTTGATTTCATCAGTTGAATGCTCAGTGATAGCTTCCAGACATATTGGGGTTTGTTTTATCGTTCCATTTTGTACTGCTGTTTCGGGGCAGGATAAAATCTGCCCCCTTGAAAATTTACATCCCCCTCATTATTTCTAAATCTGCTTCTAACATTGAAATGCCTTTCCTTCCCAATGACTGATCTATCTTGTGGCCAAATGTAAGCTCTATTGTTCTGATACTGTTCCACACCCCGCTGAATCTTCCTTTGCTTTCTATTGCTTATACTAATTGCTTTGTTTTCAGCTGTTTGGAACTGTTTAAAATAAAAATCTCTCCACTGTTCAAATAATGCATCTTGAACTATGCCACCATTTAATTTTTCTATTTCCTTTACCAAAGTAGATAGTTTCTCATCATTGAGTTTCATTAACAACTTCATATATGTACATCCAAATTCATCAAACATTTTGTTAAACTCTTGAATACTGTCCATGTTGTATTCAATTCCTAAGGGTAATTTAAAAAACCTCAGTCCCTTGGGTACAATATGGATCGCTAAACATTTATCTAAATAAGCATTATCAATTTTGATACTTTTAATGTTGAGCAATTTTTTACCCAACATCTGTATCTTATCTTTAATAGGATAAAAAGAAATGCTCGAGCGCTTCCTATTGTTATATACAACAGAATGTTCATTTACATTTACAAAACCATACTCATCACATAAAAAGTGATCAATAACATCATAATTCTGATTTGTACTAGCATTTTTAGGTCCCACTGTTAATTGTCCTGTAGTAGTTGTTGATTTATATATATTATATGGACTAGAGACAATTTTGTTGGTAACAGTACCTTTGCGATGTTCAATATAGTTTTTCGTAATTGCCGAATATGTCTTAACCGGCTGCCGGTGTTTGGGTCTCGCTCCCATCTGCTGGGCTTCATCCTTCGAATGGAACAAACTGAAATCAAATGTAAACTCAACTTCTGGCGATAAATTAAAGTCCATGTTCTTGTGAATAAGTTCCATCGAGTCATGTATAGACTGTATCCCACCATTGGCATCGCAAATCTGGCCATTGGGTATTTCTATCTGGATGCTGGCATCAATACCACTAGGAACATTAGAGCGTTTAACAAAGGACGTACGCTCCATAACTGCTACTTGTTTGGGTGTTTCAGATAAATGACTGACCAGTTCGATCAATCTGGTAACCTCCGCTTGTAGTGTGGTGACATCCGAACGTAGAGAATTGAATTCATCCCTGTTCAATGAAGCTTGCGACTCATCTGGAATACCTGCCATCAGGAAACGCTGTCACAAACAAACAAATCAACTGAGGAAACCGCAAAAATATCTCCAACTCCTGGTGCAGGATGAATAAACTACGGCGCAGCTCAAACAGGCAAATTCTTTTATTAAATGATACTCCAACACATTTGGTTAAGCGCTTTCATCTGTTAGATTACAGACTTCTTCAGAACCAAATAACACAGATCTCATACAGTTTAAATAACCAATTTGGCGCCAAAAAATGTTTGAAACCTTAAAGAGATATTCTGTTTTATCTAATTGTGCACACAGTACTTCCTAATATATGATAAATCTGAATGCATATATAAATATAATAAAATACAAAAAATATAAATAGATATCTAAAATTTCAGACAGAGCAGAGGTGTAGCTATGGGGGCCTCTTGTGCCCCCATATATGCAAACCTCGTTATGTTAGAATGGGAGTCTGAATATGTGTTTCAAGTGAATATTACTCTCACATTGCTTTATATACTAGATACCTAGATGATTTATTTATTTTATGGAAGGAGACATATGAATCAATCAATTCATTTATTAACTATATTAATGGAACGACAGATTTTTTGAAATTTACACATAATACCAACAAAGAAGGTATAGCTTATTTAGATACATATATTAGCCATACTACAGATGGGTTTGCATCCAAAATACATAGGAAAACTACATTTTCAAATGACTATATTGAGTTCAGCAGCAGTCATCCACCTTATATATTTAAGAACGTTTTTAAAGGACAGTGCATCAGAGCTGCACGCATGTCATCAAGTAAAGTCATTATGGAAGAAGAACTAGAGTTAATATTTAATATGTTTAGTAGTAGGGGTTATCCTAGTCCTACGTTAAAGGATGTTGTTGGCTATGTTAAAAAGCAATGGGGTATTACGTTCTTACCCCTTTTAGGTATATTATGTGCGGTTAATAAGGATATGGACAAGAGTGAAACTACAATAGAAGCCTTTAATAGAGTATGTGTGTTAATTTACACTCCATATGCCAACTAAGTGAAAGAAATATTAAATAGACACTGGGATTTGATCACAATATCAGATAGTATAGGTATGACTTTAGGCAACCATCCTAAATGTGTATATAAAACAGCCCCTAATATTAAAAAGTTATTAGAGAGGACAACATGCTCAGAGAAATTTAAGACCACATCTAGAGGAACTATGAAGTGCGGCACATGTAAACAATGTAGATACATTAATGAAGCAGGGGGAATTAAGTTAGATAATATAAACAAGACATACATCAAGTGCAGGGCAGGCAATTGCAATACCAAAAAAGTTGTTTATCTAGCAACTTGTGTAGCCTGCCCAGCATATTATATAGGTAAGAAGGAGAGAAAAATTAAAAAACGAATATATGAACATTATTATAAGATCCAGATAAAAGATATGAAGAATGCTTTATATAAACATATATTCAGCAAAGGGTATCAACACAATTTTAAATTTCCTATTATTGAACAGATTGACAGTTATGTATGTGGTGGGAACTGGAAAGTGTATTTAGCTATGATGGAAAGTAAGTGGCAGATATATACAGATGCCACAAGATTCCCAGGCATCAATGATAGCATCAGTATAAAACCTTTTTTAATACTTGAATAAAATGTGTATGTCATGTCAATAGTTTAGTAACACATATATATGTTTTATCTATATACATTAATTAATTATATACACTTTTATATACATTTTTATATATTTACACATTTTAATTTTAGATATCAATTTATATTTTTTGTATTTTATTATATTTATATATGCATTCAGATTTATCATATATTAGGAAGTACTGTGTGCACAATTAGATAAAACAGAATATCTCTTTAAGGTTTCAAACATTTTTTGGCGCCAAATTGGTTATTTAAACTGTATGAGATCTGTGTTATTTGGTTCTGAAGAAGTCTGTATTCTAACAGATGAATGTGCTTAACCAAATGTGTTGGAGTATTATTTAATAAAAGAATTTGCCTGTTCGAGCTGCACCGTAGTTTATTCATCCTGCACCAGGAGTTGGAGATATTTTTGTGGTTTCCTCAGTTGATTTGTTTGTTTGTGACAGCGTTTCCTGATGGCAGGTATTCCAGACGAGTCGCAAGCTTCATTGAACAGGGATTAATTAAATTCTCTACGTTCGGATGTCACTACACTACAAGCAGAGGTTACCAGATTGATCAAACTGGTCAGTCATTTATCTGAAACACCCAAACAAGTAGCAGTTACGGAGCGTACATCCTTTGTTAAACGCTTTAATGTTCCTAGTGGTATTGATACCAGCACCCAGATAGAAATACCCAATGGCCAGATTTGCGATGCCAATGGTGGGATACAGTCTATACATGACTCGATGGAACATATTCACAAGATCATGGACTTTAATTTATCGCCAGAAGCTGAGTTTACATTTGATTTCAGTTTGTTCCATTCGAAGGACGAAGCCCAGCGGATGGGAGCGAGACCCAAACACCGGCAGCCGGTTAAGACATATTCGGCAATTATGAAAAACTATATTGAACATCGCAAAGGTACTGTTACCAATAAAATTGTCTCTAGTCCATATAATAATTATAAATCAACAACTACTACAGGACAATTAACAGTGGGACCTAAAAATGCTAGTACAAATCAGAATTATGATGTTATTGATCACTTTTTATGTGATGAGTATGATTTTGTAAATGTAAATGAACATTCTGTTGTATATAACAATAGGAAGCGCTCGAGCATTTCTTTTGATCCTATTAAAGATAAGATACAGATGCTGGGTAAAAAATTGCTCAACATTAAAAGTATCAAAATTGATAATGCTTATTTAGATAAATGTTTAGCGATCCATATTGTACCCAAGGGACTGAGGTTTTTTAAATTACCCTTAAGAACTGAATACAACATGGACAGTATTCAAGAGTTTAACAAAATGTTTGATGAATTTGGATGTACATATATGAAGTTGTTAATGAAACTCAGTGATGAGAAACTATCTACTTTGGTAAAGGAAATAGAAAAATTAAATGACGGCATAGTTCAAGATGCATTATTTGAACAGTGGAGAGATTTTTATTTTAAACAGTTCCAAACAGCTGAAAACAAAGCAGCTAGTATATTCAATAGAAAGCAAAGGAAGATTCAGCGGGGTGTGGAACAGTATCAGAACAATAGAGCATACATTTGGCCACAAGACAAATCAGTCATTGGGAAGGAATGGCATTTCAATGTTAGAAGCAGATTTAGAAATAATGAGGGGGATGTAAATTTTCAAGGGGGCAGATTTTATCCTGCCTCGAAACAGCAGTACAGAAGGGAACGATAAAACAAACCCCAATATGTCTGGAAGCTATCACTGAGCATTCAACTGATGAAATCAAACCTTATGTATACATAGGCAATCAAGGGGGTATTTTGCAAGATTTTAACAGCCATGACAATACGCAAGAAAGAGAGTTTATGTCGAGTATAGCAAGAAGAAGGGGCAATCAAATTTTATACACACACAATGGATTTAACGTATATAACTACACAGATTTTGAAATTAGTCAATAATTTTTTACATTATTTAGTAAAGGTATGACATACATACCTACAACTGGGTTTAATTTAGTTGATATGATTAAGGAAATAAAATTGTATTGTAGAAGGCTAAATTTAGCCATACAATTCGAACAAAAGGACGAAAAGACTGGGTATGTGACACATAATAAATTAAAGAGGAAAAGCTCATACATTCCAGTCCCAAACACACAAGTTGCCAATTTTGAAAAAATGGTTTGCAAAGATATTTATTGGTTGTATAACAATATAAAGACAGGAAATGTATATAATAAAGTGTTTAAGGACAATTTAACGAAAAATGAACGGATATGTCTAGAATCACTTATGAAAAATAAAGAAATCAGAATAATGAAACCAGACAAAGGAGGTGGCATAGTAGTATACAATATTTTTGACTACAATGCTGAGATACATAATATATTATATTTGTTAGGGAATTATGAAGTGGTTTCTTTAAACCAAGTAAATATAGGTTACAAAAGGATAGATTTGGCTATAGAAGAATATTTAATAGACAACAGAATAACAAATGAGATTTATAATTTTATGAAAGAATATTTTCCTATTGTGGCAAATATAATAGGTATACCTAAGGTTCACAAATGTATGGACAATCCTCCATTCAGACCTATTATCTCTGGATCTAAGTCCAAGACGTACAGTTTGGGAGTTACAATAGATAGATGGACAAAACATGTGTATGAAAATATTTCACATCTATCTAAGGACTCTTGGAATTTTTTAAGCAAACTTATGCCTGATCTATGGAATGATGGGTTGATTTTTTTTGACAATTGATGTAATAGATCTATTCTCAAGTATACCTAAGGATGTTTTCCTTTAATATTTTTGCAATAGTTTGAGAAAATTTTCGAAACTGACGTGGGACAAGATTAGTTTAATTACAGATATGATGGGCTTAGTACTTTATCATAATTATATTCAATTTCAGGGAGAGTACTTCAGAGAGAGCAGAGGTTTAGCTATGGGGGCCTCTTGTGCCCCCATATATGCAAACCTCGTTATGTTAGAATGGGAGTCTGAATATGTGTTTCAAGTGAATATTACTCTCACATTGCTTTATATACTAGATACCTAGATGATTTATTTATTTTATGGAAGGGGACATATGAATCAATCAATTCATTTATTAACTATATTAATGGAACGACAAATTTTTTGAAATTTACACATAATACCAACATAGAAGGTATAGCTTATTTAGATACATATATTAGCCATACTACAGATGGGTTTGCATCCAAAATACATATGTAAACTACCTTTTCAAATGACTATATTGAGTTCAGCAGCAGTCATCCACCTTATATATTTATTTTATTTATTTATTTTATTTTATTTTACATTTGTTAACCGGGAGAGTCCGACTGGATACATGTCCATTTTCAGCAGAGGCCCGGGGAGAAAAGCTCCAAGTACATAACAGACATATGAACATTGTTAATGCAAAAAAAAAGGAAGATAGTTGAGTTCTAATATAAAGATACATCACATCTTGGGAAAAAAAAAACAACAGCAGCATATAAAAAAAAAACATAGGTCAGTTACAAAGGCGCCTTGTTAAAAAGCGGTTAAGGATAGTGAGGTAAGAGAAGGGTAAATGATAGTGGTTAATCAGGTTTGGAACAGGGACATTGCCAGAGAGTATTGAGATGGGGTTTAAGCTTTTTTTTGAATTGTAGGAGTGAGGGTTCTGAGGTGAGCATGGTCGGTAGGGAGTTCCACATTTTACTTTCAAAGTTTGAGAATAGAGAATCCCCAGCAGAATTATTGGCTTTGGTAGTTTGAGCTAAGATCTTATTGGAGGAGCGTAAAGATTGCAGGTTAATATAGGGATGAATGATGTTTTTCAGAGCTGGTGTTTTCTCTGGGTGATACAGTATCTGGTGAGCCGTTTTGAGTTGGTTGAAATGGAGTTGGCTGGAAAACTCTAGCCACCCTAGTTGCTTCAAGTTAGTGCAGTGGTGCATTCTAAAGGTGGAATTTGTGGCAAATCTAGCTATGTGATTGTAACAAGAAGCAAGTTTGTTAAGGGTTGTCTTGTTTAGGTTTGTAAAGAGGGGGGAGGCATAGAAAAGAGTTGACAGTAGGTGTGTGCTGGCAATTGTAATTTTAGCATGAGGAGTGAGAAAGTGTTTCACTTTATAGAGAGCCAAGCTTTTATTGACGGTTTTGATGGTAAGATTGAAATGGGTGTCAAATTTAAGGAGTTATCAATGGTAACACCTACTAGCTTTGTGTGAGCTTCTGGTGATATAGTGATTCCATTGGAGGATGTAATAGAGAAGGTGGGGGGAAGAGTCTTGTTAGTGGGTGAGAAAGTAAGTTGTTTTGTTTTGTTGGGGTTGAGAACTAGTTGTCGACTTGAGAACCATTTTTCTATTAGGTTGAAGGTGTCTTGGGTTGAAGCAGTGAGGTCTGCCAGGTTGGAGACAGTGCTGATGATAGTCGAATCATCTGCATATTGAATGCATGTGGCATGGGGGGTGATTGTGGCAGGTCATTAACAAAGATGGTGAAGAGAAGAGGGCCAAGAATAGATCCTTGGGGAACTCCAAGTGTAACAGGTAGGCATGTAGATAATTTGTCCTGCCATAGAACAGCCTGTTGCCTATTGGACAGGTAGATATTTAAGAACGTTTTTAAAGGACAGTGCAACAGAGCTGCATGCATGTCATCAAGTAAAGTCATTATGGAAGAAGAACTAGAGATAATATTTAATATGTTTAGTAGTAGGGGTTATCCTATTCCTATGTTAAAGGATGTTGTTGGCTATGTTAAAAGGCAATGGGGTATTAAGTTCTTACCCCTTTTAGGTATATCATGTGCGGTTAATAAAGATTTGGACAAGAGTGAAACTACAATAGAAGCCTTTAATAGAGTATGTGTGTTAATGTACACTCCATATGCCAACTATGTGAAAGAAATATTAAATAGACACTGGGATTTGATCACAATATCAGATAGTATAGGTATGACTTTAGGCAACCATCCTAAATGTGTATATAAAACAGCCCCTAATATTAAAAAGTTATTAGAGAGGACAATGTGCTCAGAGAAATTTAAGACCACATCTAGAGGAACTACGAAGTGCGGCACCTGGAAACAATGTAGATACATTAATGAAGCAGTGGGAATTAAGTTAGATAATATAAACAAGACATACATCAAGTGCAGGGCAGACAATTGCAATACCAAACAAGTTGTGTATCTAGCAACTTGTGTAGCCTGCCCAGCATATTATATAGGTAAGACGGAGAGAAAAATTAAAAAACGAATATATGAACATTATTATAATATCCAGATAAAAGATATGAAGAATGCTTTATATAAACATATATTCAGCAAAGGGTATCAACACAATTTTAAATTTTCTATTATTGAACAGATTGACAGTTATGTATGTGGTGGGAACTGGAAAGTGTATTCAGCTATGATGGAAAGTAAGTGGCAGATATATACAGATGCCACAAGATTCCCAGGCATCAATGATAGCATCAGTATAAAACCTTTTTTAATACTTGAATAAAATGTGTATGTTATGGCAAAAGTTTAGTAACATATATATATATATATATATATATATATATATATATATATATATATATATATATATGTTTTATCTATATACATTAATTAATTATATACAATTTTATATACATTTTTATATATTTACAAATTTTTAATTTTAGATATCAATTTATATTTTTTGTATTTTATTATATTTATATATGCATTCAGATGTATCATATATTAGGAAGTACTGTGTGCACAATTAGATAAAACAGAATATCTCTTTAAGGTTTCAAACATTTTTTGGCGCCAAATTGGTTATTTAAACTGTATGAGATCTGTGTTATTTGGTTCTGAAGAAGTCTGTATTCTAACAGATGAAAGCGCCTAACCAAATGTGTTGGAGTATTATTTAATAAAAGAATTTGACTGTTCGAGCTGCACCGTAATTTATTCATCCTGCACCAGGAGTTGGAGATATTGTTGTTATTAATGTGATAATTTGTGGGGACATCTCTCTCACCAAAGGGGATTATGATGCATTTTTTTTGTATTCAACGTGAGGCCATGTTTCTGGCACCAGTCATTTGTTTGGGTGAGACCCTCTTGGAGGATGTCCATGCCACTAGGGCAATTGATGACAGCTCCCAACTTGCAGTCATCTGCAAACATGGTCAGCTATAACCCACTGGTTTTGGCTTGTACCTCAGAAAAGTATATGCCAAATAACAGAGGCCCCAAGACTGAACCCTGGGGTATGCCACTCGATACGGGTCTACTGCTTGAGGTGGCATCCCCTATTTTGACTAGGAAGGTTCTATCAGTGAGCCAGTTGTCTACCCATCTGGTAACATAAGAATCCATAGTGAGTAATTTTAGAGAAAATGATTTTCTTGGGCAGAGAGAACTGTACATTCTTTAGATACTAAGCAAAGGAGTATTTAACTGATGCTTTATCACAGACACTAAGTGCCATTTTTGTTAAATTGAGCAATTTACAAATATAAGTAATTAATACTTCAGCAATGCAAGTTACTATTACAGAACAGGGTTATAAGTCAATTAAGTGCAACACTAGAAAGGAACCAAAAATATAAAGTAAATACCTGGGCATTTTTAAAGTGTTATATTTTAGATGTAAAATGCTTCCTCCAACACCATTAACATATACTACAGCAAGTTTGAAACATTAGGTGGAGGAGCTATTTTACATCAAAAATATATAAAAAATATAATACTTAAAAATATATGTAAGTAAAACACAGCAATTTAACAGAAAGCCCATTCTCTAAGTGCAATAATGCCTTCCAGGCTGTGTGTTAATGTGTAATTAACACCCTTCCAGGGGTGTAGACGCCCTCTACCTTTGGCATTGGGCCTCATAATAACCCTGGGCAGGCATTATTTACACATTAGCACACACCCTGGAGGGCATTATTGCTTGCATACATCCTAGAACCACTCTATTATTTCTCATACTAAAGACTTTTGATATATTTCTTGAAATATGATCTGAAAGCTTCCTTTACTACTTCAGGTAAACTTAAAATGTGACCTCTTCTAACCTTTATGCTATTCACATATTGTTCTCTACATTTTTTATATAAACAAATTCAAATCCTGTGATGCAACCAGAACAACACTGCAGAACTTCACTGAAAACCTTTTATTGAATAAAGGTGTGTGCTTTCATTCCTGTAATTATAGGAACTTCTTCAGAACTACCATTTCTCTAAAAACAGTCATATAACAGCATAAGCGTAGACATATTTATTTCATGAGTTTTTACTTGTTTTAATTAATTCTGTACTCTCATTTGTTAATTGATATATTATTGAATGTACTTAAATGATTGTTTTTAGAGACTGCAGTGTCATTCTTGTTACATTACAGGATCTAAATTTGTTTTAGTTCGTCAGTCTTCTTGTGGAGATTAATAGTTTATACAAGTGATGTCCATGTCTCTGGGTGCTACAGGGAACAACAACGAGTTTAGTAGTCAGGAATGTCTTAAAATTATGGGGAATCTGACATTATTACTTTGTTAAGTTAGCCAGTATTAAAAGGTGAGTGTACCAAACAATAATCTTTCAAGAACTCAAAGAGGGGGCATGTCTCATGTGGAGAAAGCTTGGGGTTTCCACTCACTCAGGCTATTCCAACAACAATTGTTCAAGGTGAAGTCAAAGACTTTGAGTTTGATTTATGGAAAACTAACAGATTTGAGTTTGGTTCAAAACCTGTAAGAGATGCCACTGCTATTAATTCTCAGAGCTCTATGTCCAGACAGTTGAGTAACTTTGAAAAGAAATGAATGGCATTTAAAAAGTTACAGCTGGAAAATAGTTATCTGCTTAAAAATCTAGAAAATTATCAAATACCAAAAGTGATCCGGTTTTGGAAGTTTCCAAATGGGGTCCAAACAGGTTCGGAATATCATTGGGAACTAATACAGGTGTTTGAGAAAGCAGGCAGTGACTTATTACGAGTGATGATTAAATATACAATACAGAAATAGAACAAATTTCTAGAGACATTGATATCTTAAATAATGCTATTTCAAAGGATTTATTATTTGAGCATTATGAAAGTAGTTATTAAAATATTTTTCATTCAGTTGATAAAGTGTATAATATTATTTTGACTCATAAATTAGCAAAATTTCAAAGAGACAAGGACAGCTACATTAAAGGTGTGGCATATCCTAAACCACCTATCAGCTTTCAAAACCAAGCACACACCCGATCTAACTGGTCAATGAGAAATAAGGAGGATGTTTTGTCATCTGAACAATCAAATCTTCCAACCCAGGGGAAAGGCCCTTTGGAATTGAAGCAATCCAAGAGAGTACAGAACAAGAGACAACAACTGTTAGAAAAAGGACATCATTACAATGAGGAGACATATGTTCAACAAGGAGCAAAGCAAAAGAACTTCCACAAATGGAACAACTTGAGAAACTAGTGTCAGGAGTACCAACAGATGACCCAGCTGCATATCGAACAATTAAGTTGATTTCAAACACAGCCAATGACTTTAAACTGTATAATTTTTCTAGTAAGGATGTTATAGTATCAATCAACCATGTACCAATAAATATTTTAACTTATCAAATGCAGAATTTAATGTGCTAAATGAGATTGGTGCAGACAAAAATGTAAGGGTTATGAAACCTGACAGGGGTGGGGGTCTTGTCATCTTGAGTAACAGTGAATATAGTAATAAAATGGATGCCTCATTAGCAGAAGATGCATATTGTGAAGTCTCACAAATGAGGTTTTTATGGTTTATGCTAAAACAGATAACACTCTAACAGATATGTTATATCTGGGGCAGCTAAAAAAAAATGAATTTGAATTCATGGTGAATACTAGACCAGTCATTGCAAGGATATTTGGTATCCCTAAAATACATAAGATCATTGACAACCCACCCTTAAGACTTACAGTGGATGCAACCAGATCAAAATCTTTTTACATTGCCAATTTTTTGGATAATCTACTTAAAGAAAGTGTGGAAAAGTTACTTCATGTATGTAGAGTCACCTGACACTTTCTAACTAATATCAATAACTTAGAATATAAGGGAGATGTCATTTTTGTTACAATTGATGTCAATAGTCTATATTCAGTTATACCTCAAGAATTGGGATTAATTTGATTTGAAGACCAATTAGTTACTCTAGTGGTGTTGAAGCAGATAAAATTAATGTTGCTGGGGTACTAATGGAATTGTTAGTTAAGAAAAATGTTATTTGGTTCAACAAACATTATAACAAACAAGAGACTGATGTGGCATTGGGGGTGGTATGTGCTGCCAGTTTGCCAATTTGGTTATGGCACGATGGGAGAAAATATATGTGTTTAATTGTCAATTCAAAGACTCTTAGTTAATGTACATACATTTTTTGGATGATGTATTCATGTTGTGGAATGATACCCTGGAAAGATTGCAAGAATTCTTCTGTTATATTAAAAACAGGGTAGATTTTTTGAAATGTACTTGTAATTATGATCCAGACAGGATCGTATATTTGGATGTTGACTTAACAAAGAACACAGTTCAATCCTGTTATTGTTCTAACAAACATAGGAGAAGTACTTTTACCAATATGTATCTGCACTTTGATAGCTGGCATCCTGTTTATCAGAAAAAGGCAGTGGTAAAGGGTCAAATGGTCCGGTTGGCTTTTATGCCATCAGATCTAGAATTATTTATTACAGAATGTGAAGTATTGATAGACATGTTCCTGAGAAGGGGTTACCCTTTGAAATTTTTAACAGATGTCAGGGATGAAGTGCTGAACAAGAGAAGAATGGTTTATATACTCCCATTTTGAATACCAATAGATTAGATCAAGATATCAGACTAGTAAGGGAACAGAAGGAATTTAACAACAATAAGAAATTATTTATCATCACATTCAATGTATACAGCAGGGTGATGGGTGAGTGTTTGGTCAGGAATTGGAACATTTTCAGAATGGACTGATCTATTTTTAAGAAAATGGGTGACAAACCACTCACAGTGTATAGAAAAGACAAACCTTTTAAAGACTGGTTGGAAGAAAGTAATACAAGTAGGAGTATATCCAAAAATAGAAAGCTGGGTATAGGTATGTATATATATATATATATATATATATATATATATATATATATATATATATATATATATATGTGTGTGTGTGTGTGTGTGTGTGGATGTTGCTCGCAATGTCACAATGTCACTAGAAATAACACATTCACAGTCAGAGAAAAACCTATTACATCAGTGAGTATTATACGAGTGATTCTAAACAAGTGGTCTATTTGGCAAGTTGTGAATTATGCCCTGCATTCTATATAGGGATGACCAGGAGAAAATTTAAAAAAAAAGCAGGACCTATGAGTATGAGTCTGATATTAAAAATGGAAAAATGACAAATGCACTGTTTAGACACATTCAAGTATATAAGGAGCATAAGTTTGAGTTTGTGGTTCTTGAACAAATTAATAATGATATACAAGGCATTGACAAAAAGGCAGGAGTCAGAACTGGACGTGGCAGAGTTAAAGATGTTAAGATTTTCATTGGGTGAGACGAGGGTGGACAGGATTAGGAATGACTATATTAGAGGGTCAGCCCAGGTTGGAAGGTTTGGAGACAAAGCCAGAGAGGCAAGATTACATTGGTTTGGACATGTGCTGAGGTGGGATGCAGAGTATATTGGGAAAAAGATGCTAAGGATAGAGCTGCCAGGTAGCAGGAAAAGAGGAAAACCGAAGATAAGGTTTATGGATGTGGTGAAAGAGGACATGCAGGTGGTTGGTGTGACACAGCAAGATGCAGAGGACAGGAAGAAATGGAAATTGATGATCCGCTGTGGCGACCCCTAATGGGAGCAGCCAAAAGAAGAAGATACAAGGGTACGTTACCGAAGAACATCTAGGTAAATGTGAATTGAAATGGCTTTAATGCTATTATTCATCAAGGGTTAAACGAGTCTGTTTTAATTAATCCCATCCTAAAATTAAAATATTATGCAGCATAAACATAGAGGGGGAATTTGTTTCATGTGTTTTTACTTGTTTTAATTGATTCTGTGTTCTCATTCATTAATTGATATATTATTGAACATATTTAAATGATTGTTTTTTAGAGAAATGGTACTTCTGAAGAAATTCCTATAATTACAGGAACAAAGGCGCTTAACTTTGTTCAATAAAAGGTTTCTAATGAAGTTCTGCAGTGTTAGTAAATGAAAAAAAGGCACAGCTGTTTCAGCTATAATGTACGAAAAACTTTTATTGCATAAACCACAGAAGGTAGACTTCACACAAATAATGCTGCTACAGTTGTCTTGTACGTTTTTGTCAGCTAAAGTCATCAGAATGAAGTAACCACATGAATTCCTCCCTATATATGCATTTGTAATTTAATTTAATCCAATCAAGTCATCCAGCCCATTAAATACACTTAATTAATTAAAAAACGAAGTTCTGCAGTGTTGTTCTGATTGCATCACAGGATTTGAATTTGTTTCAGATGTTCAGTGTTCCTGTGGAGATTAATAGTTTTTCTTTATATGCCCATGCAGTGTGTTTCACTCCCCTCTCCCTTGTAGCCATCAGAAATCAATAATATTTATACATTCTATCTCTGCTTCTGATATTATTAACTGCTCCAACTCACCCTTTAAGATGTGCATTTCCTTTATCAAAATATATTTATCGTGTTTAGCTCTTAGGATTAAATCCTGCAGTTATTTTAGTTTTCTTTCATTGTCCTGTACTTTGGTATATATTATCTGTCTGTCTGTTTATTCCTTTCTCTGCAATAAATGCCATTGAGGCAGGATACAAAGTGTATACATCCAAAATATCTGTCTGTATCACTTTTACCTGGTCCCTTTTACCTTCTAGGAAATATTGTAACCTGCTGCTTTGTGAAACCTGTGTCCTTGAGTAGGTGAATGCTGCCTACCCCCTTCATGTCCCTTCATGTCTCTATTAAATTATCTTTACTCATCTTTTTTCTTTAGCTGGTACTAATCTTTGATATTGTGTTCTTTTTGACTATATAGCTTATCCAATTCAGGTCTCAAACTGACATTGAACTCAACCCCATTCCCCGATTACTTGTATGTCTCCTTCTTCCTCTGTTTCTTTCCAATAACTAAAAAAAAAATTATCCAAAAATGTTGGATCATCTGTATCTGGTACATAAACATTACATATCACAATTCTGCTACTCTGGATCATACCTTTCCATATAATCCATCTTCCCATTGGGCTTATTTAACATAACTCAGTTGTAACTTTTATACTCTTGTGTAACAGAATTCCCCACTCGTCTTTTCCCTCCACAAACCTTATACTCTGTCATCATCGATGCATATTTCTGTTATTGCAACTTAAGTGCCTTCCTTACTTTCAGTATTTTCTCCTTTAATAATATTATTTCAGCTTTTGAATGCTTTAGCTTCTGGAAGATCCATTTAAATTTTATAGGGTGAGATCAGCCACCCCCCCCCCCACATACACACACATACAGTCCACATTCCAAGATATGAAAATAATATGTAGTCCCTGTTCTCTTTACCTCCATTTTCTGACCTATAGCTTAGTCTCCCTGATCAAGTTTTGGTGAAGTAACCACCTTGGCTGGACCATAACTCCATTGATAATTTTGTATACCTACACCCATTATGGGTCAATTAACTTGACTTGGTTTGCAGTGGGAGCAAATAAATGAACAAGAAAGCTCATTTCTTCCTCCCTCCCCATGAGTTAATGGTTTCTTATGTCAGATTCCTGCACTGTAACATAAAGGAAAATGTTATATAGCTTGCATGCATTTAAAACAGAAGAGCACATTAACTAGGGCATATTATATTATATTATATTATATTATATTATATCTGCTGCTGCATATCATCTATTTAGCAAACATAAACATGTATTTAATGATTTGCATTGTGCAATACATCACACTCACTTGTCTGCTTAATCAACATTTGCATAAGTACCTAGTGGCCGTACATTCACACAATCTCTGTACCAGCTATTGCAACATCTGTACATCATTTCATATTTGAACATATTTGCATACTTTGGATGTATTGCTTTGGTACACTTATTGTTAGCATTTCCACCCATTCATTAAGTTGTGCTTGGAGAGCTCATATCTTTTTTAATACAATTGCTGCCAGCATGCTCTCCATGCCATTCAAGCTGGAATCTCCAAAACTCACAGAAGTTCCAAAGCTGTGACTCCTGGGAGAAAACGGTATTTTATACCTTTGGTTTACATTGTCTAACATATGTTACTATGGGGTGTTTAGTTAGCAAATATAAACTTAAAACTGATGCATGTACTATGCATTAAAATAATGACTGTCATGTTATGAACATTGTAAACATAGTATCTTACTTACATACTGTGTTATCTTTGCAGATTAAGTTAATCAATTAGCATGTTCATTGTTGTCCATATACCCTCTAGATAAACTAGAACAAAATCTATACATTATTATGTATTTGATCATGAACTGTGAGTATAGTGGCTTAATTACTTAAGCAACTTTCAAACTTCCCTTGAGTTTGTCATACCTTTTGTTACCATATGTGCTGTCAACTTTTATCTAGCATAGCCATATCTGCTATGCTCACTGTGCTAGTTAAACCAAAACCTTACTGGGGTCAAAAGTAAATACTCTTCATATAGATGTTAACAGTCAGGATTTTATATAGGCATTTGCAGTTCCTGTATTTTTCCACAGTTTTTACAAGTCCACTTACATGGGATGAATATCATACTTAAGAAAATCGCTAACTATATATTAAAATTAAAATTGTGTGCTCATTTTGAGACTCAGTTTATTTTGTCCAGAGATACCTTGATTGTTATCTATTTACCTGTGCAGTTTTACAGTCCCGGTATAACCCACTAGAGCACTGCTGTGTTTGTCAAATCCACTAACTGAGCTTACCTACTTGTGAGAACCCTTCTCTTTCCACTTCTGAGGTGCTGTGTCCTAACTGTGGGATGCCCCACTGTGGACAAGTTTCTATTAACCACCTTTGATATGCCAGCAGTATTCATCCTGTGTATTTGAGTCTGATTTTTTTCTTCTCTGTTGTTTTTGTTGGCTCTCTCGCCATCATCTAACTATTTGATCTATACAGACAGTATTCATTGCAACCTCCTCTCTATTTATTTATTTTCTTTTTTTTTTGGGGGGGGGGGTACCTGGCCCTCTCATCTGCATTTGAAGCTCCAACAGGTTTTGATTATTTTTTCTATTTTGCAATTTGCTTCTCTGGGCTTATATACCCTCTATGCAACCTGTCCCTGATATATTTTATTTCTGCTGTATTCTGTTATTCATATTTCTTTCTTAAATGGCTAGTCTCTGTATTCTCCATCATTTCCATAATATTTCTCTTCTGTTTGGCCCTCTTACTTGTAGACTGGTCATTTGATATCTCTTCTGTTCATCTAGATTTATTTGCCTACCTTTCCATTTCTTTCTATGTCATAATATGTTTCTTTCCCTTCCGTGAAGTTTTCTCTCTTTTTTTCTTTTTCTTTTTCTGCTTTATAAAATCGCCATGCATGTGTTGTGTCATTGTATCTTCTTATTTTGTCCCAGACTGGAGCCATCAATGTGGTTGGATAAGCTACAGTCACTGGGAAACATATTTTGGTTAGTTATATCTTCAGTCTGTTTCCTTTCATCTCTGATATGTCTGTTGAGAAGTCCTTCATGAATTTCATATGATTTTGCTGCCACAAAAGACCTTGTATTTTCATACTATATCTAATAATCCACTCACTTGTTAGAAATTATCCGATTGCCATAAGCATGTGCCTGGGACTTTTTGTCAATATTTTCCTCTTTCCAACTTGGTGAATCTGTTTTGCTGTCTAAGTAAAGTTTGGTGGCATTTGCATCCCCTTTCAGAATGTGTTTTCTACAAATTCTTACAATTCTTAAAGATTTATGCTCTATGGCATGCCAGTAATTTACAAGAAATCCGCTAGACTACTGAGTTCCTCTGTACAAAAAGACTTTATTCAGCTAAAATGCTTGTTTAAAAACGTTTTTCGTCTAACAGAATCGTTGGACTTCTTCAGACAAAAGAAAAACATTTGATACCATTCAAATCACATTTAAATAACCTCCGTCATGTCACCTGTCTGAAATTCCTGTAGCCATACTTCTCAGCTATCTTATTCCAGGATAGCTGAGAAGTATGGCTACAGGAATTTCGGACAGGTGACATGACGGAGGTTATTTAAACATGATTTGAATGGTATCAAACGTTTTTCTTTTGTCTGAAGAAGTCCAACAATTCTGTCAGACGAAAAGCATTTTTAAACAAGCATTTTACCTGAATAAAGTCTTTTTGTACAGAGGAACTCAGTTGTCTAGCGGATTTCTTGTGGATTAGTTGGTGTCCGAGTATCGTGGTTTGTGAATGCCAGTAATTTGTCATTACATTCAAATTCGATTTTCCAAATTATCCACTTTCATTTACAATGTGCATCTTCTTCTCTAACTCATTTGTTTAATTCCTTGTTTTCTCTGCTTATTTTCTCCCACAGCATCTTGAGAGTACTGTACAGTTGAATGATAGGCCTCTATATCATGCCCAACTACCAAATAGCACTCAAGCACAGTATCATCTGATCTTCAGAATTAGCCTCCTGAAATCGAGTAACTTTTTTCAATTGCTATGACACATGCCATTTTACCTCTGATTTCTTCTGCCCTGTTGCTGTCATAGCTAAGTTTAGTTTGCTTATTCACTGTGCTGGTGGGGAGAGAGAATAAACTTAAGTTGCCATTTCCTCCAATGCCAAGCCTCTCCCCCTTATATTACACTTAAATTTTCATAAGTTCAAGATTTGCATTATGACATCTCCACCTTCCTGTAGGGAGACCACCAAATAAATCACTATTAATTTCTAAATCACAATATTCCACTTGTAGAGTTTGTTTAAATATTGTGGCTCCTGTTCAAAAGCCAAAATGTAACAGACCCCATCCATGAATCAGGACACCCACTCTGCCTATTTGGATCTACTTGAGTCTATCAAGATACATCCAAACACCATGGTTTTGAGTGACTTTAACTGCCCATCCATTGACTGGATAAATTACTGGTGCTCAAACTCACTCACCCAAAGGTTCCTCAACTTCATTAACTCTAATGCCCTGGGCCAGCTGGAGGACACCTCCACAAGGAGGGGGGGCCCAAATAGCACCCCCACTATGAGGTCCCACCTGGTGAGATCTGACCACAAATCGGCCTCATTCAAAGTAAGTATCACACCTGACCCCCCCTCCCCAGCAGCAACTAAACATAAAAACATCTCCAAAGCAGATTATAACCTCTTACGGGATGGTATAAATAGCTTCACTGCACCTCCTCCCTCAGATGGAACTGGCAACTATGCCAAGCTCTACACCAGTGTTTTATACAAACAACTGTATAACTGCATTGACTTGGCCATACCTGATAGGACCAAAACAAGCTTGTCAATGAAGAGCAAACCTGTCTGGTGGACAACTGCCATTAATAGGCTTTACAATAAGAGGAAGAAACTGCTGTCTAAGAGTAACAGGGAGTAAGCCCTAAACTGGAAACACTCCCTCTTCAGCTTAAACAAGCAAATAAGACTTCATGTGAAGTCCTTCAAAGCAACCTATGAGTCCAAATTAGCTTCCTCAACAAAGAACAACCACAAGGCAGTCTATAATTAAATCTGTAACCTAGAAGAAAAGACCCATATCTGAGCCGAACTGGTAGCTAATGATACCACATACACAGATCATGTGGATGTAGCTAACCTGTTGGCCGACAGGTTCTGTGAAAACTTCACTCCACTGTCACTGCACCACATACCCCATGACATCCCTACCACCTGTCCCTTACCATGTATTTCTGAAGATCACGTCGTAAGAGGTGATAATATCTTGGACTTGGTATTAACCAACTTGAGTAACCACTGCAGCACCCCTATAGTATCATCCTCCCTGGTGAGATCCGACCATAAAGCGGTCACTTTCAAAGTCACCATCTCTCCTGACCCCCCTGTAGTTAGGGTCAAACAAAAAAACTTCTCCAAAGCTAATTACAACCTCCTGAGCGATGGTATAAACAGTTTCAGAGCCCCCTCCCCCACTGTAGGAACTGGCACCACTGTCCAAATCTACACTAAAGTACGATACGAGCATTTATATAGATGCAAGAAATCAGGAATACCTGACAGGACAAAATCATCCTCCGCAAAGAAGACTAAACCTGTCTGGTGGACGTCTGTAATAAATAAACTATATAACAAAAGGAAAAAATTGCTGTCCAGGACCAAGAAGGAACAGATACCCAATTGGAAGCAATCTTGCCTTAGCCTGAACAAGCAAATAAGAGCACTAGTGAAATCCTCTAAAGCCAACTTTGAGTCCAAATTGGCCACATCTAGTAGAGACAATCATAAGGCCTTCTTCACATATGTCTGCAATCTCAAAGGAAGCACCCATATCTGTTCAGAACTGGTGGTCAAGGACACCACATTCACAAATGCTGTAGATATAGCCAATCTACTGGCTGACAGATTTAATGAAAGCTTCTCCCCTCTGTCCACTCCGTCAGTGAATCAGGACATCCTCAGTACCTGCCCCCCACCCCTTATCTCTAGGGAACAGGTCATCACTGCCCTCTCAAAAGCAAAAAATACAGCCTCCATGGGACCAGATAACATCCCAGGCTGCATCTTAAATGAACTCAGACATGAACTTGCAGCACCATTAGGCACCCTATTCAACCAAAGCCTGAGTACCGGCTTTGTCCCAGCTGAGTGGAGGAAAGCCACTGTCATCCCTTTACACAAATGTGGAGTGTCCACTAATCCAGGAAATTATAGACCCATTAGCCTAAATAGCCTGATCTACAAGGCCATGGAATGGATTATCATGGACCTCATTAACAGAGACATTGGCAACCTCCAAACACTTGACCCCACACAGTTTGGCTTTGTCAAGGGGAGATCATGTTTGTTAAATCTGGTTGACTTCTTTGAGACAGTCACCAAAGCCATGGATGAGGGGAAGACGGTGCACCCTGCCTATCTTAACCTGTCCAAAGCCTTCGACACTATTCCCCACTTGGGCATTGTAGATAAACTCTCTCAACTAGGCATCAATCCATATGTTACCAGATGGGTAGCAAACTGGCTCACTGATAGAACCCACCTAATCAAAATGGGGGAAGCCACTTCAAGCAGTAGACCTGTAACGAGCAGCATACCCCAGGGATTGGTCTTGTGGCCTCTGTTATTTGGGATATACTTCTCTGAGGTGCAAGTCAAAACCAGTGAGCTATGGCTGACCAAGTTTGCAGATGACTGCAAGTTGGGTGCAGCCATCAATTCCCCAAGTAATGTGAATGTCCTCCAAGAGGGTCTCACCCAAACAAATGACTGCTGCCAGAAACATGGCCTCAAGCTGAATGCCAAAACATGCATTATTATCCCCTTTGAGGAGAGTGACGTCCCCACATACTATCACATTAATAACAATGTCCTAAGTACACAATCATTAGTGAGGGATTTGGGTAACCAGGTTGATAGTAACCTGACTTTTGACCACCATGTTGCTTCCGTTGTACAGAAAGCTTCCTATATGGTCCACCTCATAAGTAAGGGTATCTTATCCAGGGACAAAGAGGTCATAAAATCCCTGTATTCTTCCCTTATAAGGCCAATTATTGAGTACAATGCCCCCTCCGGTGTGTATCTCACAAAGCACATGTAGCAGCTGGGGAGTCCACAGAGGTTCCTCACCAGGAGAATACAGGGCCTCAAAGACCTACCCTACACAGATAGGCTAAAAGACCTGTCCCTTTACTCAATTTCATACAGACTCCACAGATGTGACCTCTGTCTGGCATACAAAGCAATCTCAGACCCCACCTTGATGGGATTGCTTCATATCCACAAGTCAAGCTCCACTCGAGCAACCCATGCGCGTGACCTCAACCTGGTCTCTGATATCAGTAGGACTTGTTGACAGGACAGATTTGTGTCCCAGAGACTCTCCCATCTGTGGAATAGACTCCCTCTCCACATCAAACAGAGTACCTCATTATCCCTTTTTAAGCACAACCTGGATAACTGGATGGGAAACAGAACATACACTCCTGGGATTCCACCTGTGTCAGTGCTGGACAGGGGCTCTGGGTGCTGACTTGTGTAAACATGGGCTAAACTCTTGGCTAGGCTTATAAGGGCCTCAGGGCCAATAGGCTAGTAACCTCCTATGATCCTATGTAAATGCCCTCTCTAAAGCCAAAAACACAGCATCTATGGGACCTGATAACATCCCAGGCTGTGTCCTACATGGGGTCCAACATGAATTAGCAACACCATTGTGAACTGTTTTCAATCATAGTCTAAGCACCAGCTTCATACCAGCTGAATGGAAAACAGCCACCGTTATTCCCTTGCACAAAGGTGGTGCTTCCACTGACCCCAGGAACTATAGACCTATTAGCCTGACTAACCTTATCTGCAAGTTCATAGAGTGAATCATCATGGACCTTATCAACAAAGATATAGGCAATCTCCAAACACTTGACCCTACTTAGTTTGGATTTTTCAAAGGGAGATCATGCCTGTAAACCTGGCGGACTTCTTCAAAACAGTCACTAGGGCTCTGGACAAGGGTAAATCTGTGCATACAGCCTACCTGGACTTAGCCATGGTGTTTGACACTATCCCCCACTCAGGCGTCATTGACAAACTCAACCAACTAGGCATCAACTCATATCATTAGATGGATCCCTAACTGGCTCACTGATAGAACACATATACTCAAAATAGGGGAATCCACCTCCATCATCAGACCTGTAACCAGTGGTGTTCCACAGGGATCACTCCTAGGACCTCTATTGTTTGGAATCTATTTCTCTGAAGTACAAGCAAAAACTAAAGATCCGTGGCTGACAAAGCTTGCTGATGACTGCAAACTCAGAGCAGTCATAGAATCTCCAAATGATGTTAACATCCTACAAGAGGGTCTTACACAAACAAATGATTGGTACCAAAGTCATGGCTTTAAACTCAATGCAAAAAATGTATTATCATTCCTTTTGGTGAAAGCAATGTTCCTGCTAACTATCACATCAGTTGCAGCACCTTAGGTATACACTCAGTGGTGAAAGATCTGGGTATACAGGTTGACAACAACCTTACCTTTGACCACCATATCTCCACAGTGGTAAGAAGGGCATTCTATATTGCTCATCTCATAAGTAAGGTCATTGCCTGCAGAAAAAAGAAGTCATAACCTCCCTGTACTCTTCCCTCATCAGGCCAATAACTGAGTACAATGTCCCTTTGATATGTACCTTTCCAAGTACCTGCAGCAATTGGAGAAACCACAAAGGTTCCTAACAAGGAAAATTTAAGGTCTTCAACATCTGTCCTATGGGGATCATCTGGAATCAATGTCACTTTATTCTGTTTCATACAGACTACTCAGAGGTGATCTCTGCCTTGCATACAATACAATTTATGACCCTGCTTTATTGGAAATACCGCATAACCATAAGTCAAATGGTAGACAGGTTACTCACTCTAAAGACCTTAACCTGGTATGTGACATTAATAAAACCTGCTGTACGGACAGATGTGTCCCCCAGAGGTTATCACACATTTGGAACAGACTCCCACTTCATGTCAAACAGAGCCTCAATGGCCCTCTTCAAATGCAATCTGGATGATTGGATGGGTGACTGTATGTTCACCCCAGGGGGGGTGTTCTTCTTGGACAGGGGCAATAAGTGCTGATTGTGGAAATAAGGGTAATAACTTGGCTGGGCTTGTAAGGGCCCTAGGGCCATTAGCCTAGTAACTTCATATGATTCTGTGATCCTATGATTCAAAGTTTGAATGTTAACCCATTGCCCTCAAAAACTACCTTGTGGATTGTGAGCGAGTTTGATCACGCAATCTTAAGCAAGCTGAGATCTTACTCTAAATTTTCATGATATTGAAGTAACAGTGGCCTGTGCTGCTCTTCCTTGCCCAATAATTATTAGAGGCACTTTGTTCTGCTGTTTTCCAATACCTAGCCACTTTGTATATAAGAGCCTTCACATAAAGATACCATATACAATTTTGCATATTTTCTTGCTTAATGTATTGCATTTAAGAATGAGATTATGAGTTAGGAAACAAGGTCATATGTACTTTTCTTCCTAGGGACAAACGCAGCATATTATAAGAGTTATTTTAATCTGCTGTCTGCCATCTGCGTCAAAGAGTTACAGATCACCTTACTTTGACTAATACCCCGACGTGTACAATGTAGTTATTACAGAATAGCAACTACGAACCATGTTGCACTTATAAAGCTTAGCTAAAAGTATCACAAATTAAACAATAATAACCTAAAACTAGTGTTGCCAGCACAGAACAAGATCAATGTATCTCTGTAAACCAATGTGAATTAACACATGTACTTATATTTTGCATTTTTGCTATCCATTTGAAAGCAGTTATCTCAAGATGGATTGCTTTGCCTTGCACAGTGACTCACTAATTTAATGATTTACTGAGCCTACTTCAGAAGCAGGAACTGACTCACAGAAGAAGCATGCACCTCATTCAAATAAAATTCAAAGAGTAGAATGCATTTGGTACCTTTGTAATTAAATTTAGGATTTCATTCCTTGGTTACTCTGTCCAAGTTGGAGTAAAAGCATTTATGTATTATAAAAAGTGTGCAAGTAAATCTTCTATTCCTCCCCTCCAGCTACAAGTCTAACAACTGTTGAAGGACAAAAGATAACATATGTGAATGCCACTGTCATGCTCCACTTGGTTAAAACAGACAGCCCCCATTTGACCTTTAAATTGAAGGGTTCCCCTCTGTAGCACCAAAGATGAAATGCATACAAAACGCAACTAAAGATTCAGGCAACTAAGCAGAATCTGGCTTGTGCTTTCCTTAGTGCTCTTTTTTATCAAGTACATGTTTCTGTGAAAAAAAAAACAAACAAATTCACATTGATTAAAGGAATTGTAATGTACAACTGGCCCAGGTTATGTTCACTGTTGGTTAGTCACCCTCAGGGAAACACTATATGTGAAGAAGGAGTGATGAATAGGGTTTGTTAAAGCCATCATTACATTGCACTTTTATATGGGCCTCGGTATTTATATCACTTAAAGTTGATTGAATAATGTGGGCTGCCTTGGAGTCCCTGCTGGTCAGTGGGGGTGACAGCGCTTGACAGCAAACATAAAGATATTACATGCCGTGGACTGGTCCAGGATGTCGTTGTAATATTAAACATTCTGCTGCTTGTTCTACTGTGTCATACCCCGCTGGAAAAAAAACACTTAGCTGTTTCTGAGGACTGCTGAGCAAAATGAAAACGCCATAGTATTTAATTTTCCTTCATCAGTTCAGCAACATTTAGCTTTCTATATGAATATATATATATATATATATATATACATATATATATATATATATATATATATATATATATATATATATATAATATATATGTATACAGTGAGAAACGGAGAGTGAAATCTAAATAATGTGTTTATAGTTAACTGAAGAAAAATGGAAAAATGAGCAATGAAGACTTTCACTCTGACATTATTTTTTTGGTTTAGGTTAACTACTAATTTATATCTTCACTACATAGTTCAGTGTTGAAATACTGTGTGATACTTTGCAGGAATTTCATAAACTATCGTTTTCTGTCACTCTGAGTGTATTTCATACACTGAGTTGACATTTCCTGGTGCTCTGAGTGCCAACCAACTCTACCTGTGGTTGTCTTGATCACAAATCATTCTTATTTATCTCCTGTATGCTCTTTAGTTTGCAAAGCATGTGTTCCCTTCTGAAGAAAGCTGCACTTTCACAGGTGTATTCCTGCAAGCGTTTGCTTCACAATGCTACTATGTAGTATGATTTACTGTCAACAACTTTTCCCGCATATTGTACTCTTCATTGTTTTGTTACAAAAAGATATATCTCTGCCATTTACAATTTAGACTGCTCTTAATATTATCCCTCTGTAAGAAATGAAATCAGTATCTGTTTTTATTATTATTATTCTGCAATTACAGTAACAACTATACCAACATACATCAATTATACAGAAACTGATGTCAAAGCCTTCTTTGCGTACTTCATATAACTTGTTTGGACACTATTATTGTGTGGGACTTGTAGAGATCAGTGCTTGGTTTGTGATTATTGTATGATGTAGTGCATGACTGAAAAGCTTCCCAGGGTTTTCTCTTATCTTATTAACTTTATTGAATTATTTTATTGACTGCTAATGCTTATTTATGTTTAAAGTTATTAGCTCATACCAGCCACAATATGTGTGCATTTGTGATGTTGCTGAAAGGCACCAGAGGAAATCTAACTTTTCTCACTTTTAGGTGCAACTTTCTTGCTCACCTAAAAATTGGCAGCCTACTCCAGCTTGCTTTCTGATAACCCTACCTTTATTCATTTCCCCTGCTTACAACCACCCCTCCTCAATTTTATGTTTTATCTATGACAACAGTTAATGTGATTTAAAATGTGTATTTTATGTTGCAGCATTTATTATTTTTCATTTGTCCTTATTGCTCATCCATGTATATACATAATTCTGTTTTAACATCTGCTTTGCTTCTCTCATCTGAGGCAATGCATCACAAAATGCTATCAGTCTATCATGATGGTACTATTGTTCAGTTCAAAGTTGTAAATATGTTTGTATATTTATTTGGGAAGTGAGTGCTTGGTTTATTTCTGTAATTATCTGATGTACTTTTGCTCCTGGGCTGTGACTGAAATGGTTCCATATGGGTCAGTCACCCATTTGATTTAAAAAAAAAAACTAATTAAGTAGCTTACTAACTAAACACAGACTCTTGGTTGAGTTTGTTAGTCATTCTTTATTTATATTTTGGGTGACAGGCTGCCTAGTTTTAGTTACGTACCAAATACATTTTTTATGTAAAAAGAAGAAGACTTGCAAATGGGTTAAAAAGGTAACTTTTCACAGCTCAGTAAACTTTTATTTACTTAACATTACTTTCAAATTTCAAGCAGAAGTGGCTTTAATTTCTTTTTCACTACTTTATTTATTTATTTTTTTTAAAGCACTTTGGTATATTTTCATGGAACCAACTGAAAGGTACAGAGGTTTCAATTCTGCATTTTACAAGAGGTTTTGTTTTCAGTAAAATTTTGCCTGTTTGTTTTGGTAATGGTGATGTCAGTACCATGAATGCACACTTTGGGTGAAATTTTCTAGCAGGAATCTATCATGGGATTTTATTACTTGTCTGAAACAGTCAGTGTCTAATTGCATTATTTCATTTATGTTTGTTTCAGTGAATTTAGTCACATTTTAATATTTTACTTGTATGTTGAGAAGATAGATTTGGTCACATTATAGTATAAGAAATACTGTCATCACAGAGCTGGATGAACTGAGATTCTGTCACTAAATCAAGAAGAGGAAGTGTTAGTTACTGCTAGGAATGCCCTTATACTAAGAGATTGATAGGTAGTGCCTGGGGGTGGGGCTGTCATCAGGCTTAAGGCTGAGACTGGTAATGAACTGGGTAGACTGCAGTGATAACTAGGATGGAGAAAGGGTTAAAAGAATGTGATGCATGTCTGAATAAGGACTGGGGACTCTGATCACTAGCTGGTTACATGAGGATGATGGGGGCTTTGATTACTCCCAGGATGCAAGTAGGTAATTGTGAAAGGCTTTTATCATAGATCAGGACAGATCCTGCTGCACTTAGTGTGATATATGTACCCAGGCTTTGGTCAGAAGAACTCACAGAGGGATATGGACTTCACCCAGTTCAGCAAGTTTTCTGAACGAGGCATTGGTGCAATATGCTTTCTGTGCCTTAAGTATGGCTACATCAGTGCTGTACAGAGTTTGCTCTGTGAGATCTTCCTATATTTGCACTCTCAGTTACACATCTTATATTTGGACTCTCAGTTACACCCCTTATATTCGGACTCTCCTTTATACCCCTTATACTTGGACTCTCTTTTACACCCCTTATATTTGGAGTCTCCCTTACACCCCTCATGGCTTGTACAAACTGTCATCTAGATTTAACTGTTTCAGGAAACCCAACCAGTATAAACTCAGTGAAAGCCTGGCACAATAAATGTGTTATTTATTTCAATTGTGGAAATATTCTTAAAACAGTTCAAATAAATAAATGATGTATTGATTAGGTAAGGTATGAACAGGGGAAAAATGGAGTAAGAGCAATTTAAAATGTCATCATACCTCTAAAAGAGTTTAATCAGTCCTGTTGCATTTTCCAAGACTGCTCTTTTGTTGACACTTTTCTGGCCTTAAACTTAGTCATGTGCCTGTTGTAAGCTAGCTAAGCCTTACATGCATCTGGTCTAAGGTCTTTTTCACCTTAAGCCTGACAATTATGTTTGATAGTGTATTTCAGACAAGGTAGACAGAATCTTTCAAAATATGAAATAATTTTCATAGATTATTAATTAGTTACTATTTTCTCTTACTCAAATAATGTACCTGCATTTACAAACTGCTGTATTCAGCCAAAGACTTCAGTCCAAGTCAAGAGATACCCCTGTTTGTTTTTCAGGCTCTATTTCTAGATATGACATGAAGCTAAATATATGAAACTTAAGTCCCCACTTTTAGAAAATGATTAATAGTTCATAAACAGCAATGTGCTTTGTGATATACTTTTTAAACAGTAGATGACATGACCTTAATTTATATGACTTCAGAAATTTAACTAGCACTCCAGATATGTACTGGAGATTTTTTTACAAATTTAGTTGTTCTGTTTTTAATCTCTGTAGCCTGCCAGTGCATGCTGCTATATTGCATGATAATAATACATAAAAAGTGCATGTATTGATTTTTCTGCAGTATTATAAAAGCACTGCATGCCAAATGTAGAAACAAACTGTTCATTTGATGCCAGTTTGTCAGTCTCCAATGCAGTAATCCTGAGACTGTCTATTAATACTACAAAAACGAAATAACACTGTCTGTGAAATCTTGGTAACATGCTAGCCAGAGAAGTTAGTTTGTAGCATGAATGTCCTGGGTTTGAATCTGATTAAAGAAAGACATTTAAAATTGCTTCATACTGGCTTTAAAAGCTTTAATGCTCAATCACAATTCACAAAAGAGAATGTATGACCATGAAATGAGCTTGTTCAAAAATTACTTTAATGATTTAAATATATGAAGGCCTTCTCTACTTTTATGTGAAAAATTACAGATCTGAATAAAAACAGCACTTGTCTATAGTTTCTTAAATTCATAGCCAGTTCTCTGTTGTTAAGCCATGTCTTTTCACTCATACATAAATGACACCAGATTTCCTATAGCTATAAACACACTGACAGATGATGTTCAGGAACATGAAAAAATATAGCTTTAAATGCATTATTTTTCAGAATTAGTATCTCTTTAACATAAATAATATAAGAAATACTACACACACTGTTAAAATATAAATTTAATTAAATTGCCTTTCACTCATTTCTCGCTGTACTCCATATTCAGTACTCTAGTTTTTATAATTTCAATCTGTATACCCATCGGCATCTGTTTTTAAAAGATGCACCTCTGGCTTCCTTTTTTGTCAGAGGAATCCAACTTTAAGGGTGAGGCCTAGAAATGTTTTTCCAAATAACAAAATGAATTTTGTTTAGATGCACATGCTTTCACTGGAAGTGTATCCATGAAATATGATAAGGTAATGATAATAATGTCGATTCACTGCTTCTTAGGCACAGAATAAGATTACAGAGATGATGTTACTACAGGGATCTATTTGACACACAGAAGACAGCACTCTGAATGAAATGCTATTCGCCTGCTTATGTGAAGAATGATGAAACTTTAAATGAATCGTTGACCTTTCTTGAATGACATGTGACCTGTGAGGTATCTAGACTGAATATCTACAGCGGTTCTTGAAAATTGCCGTCTGCTGACCGAAAATAAACAATGAGATATCAAATATGGTTTGAAAAAATTGACTGGGTTTAACACTGGAAAAAGTGAATTATTTTGACTCACCAGTCAGAACACATCAATTCTTCTCAAATCATCCTCCGCCTTGAGAGTGGAGAGGCTACTACTTTGGCTTAAGCTATTTTAGTTTCAAGTAATTGCTATTTACTAGAATGCATGCTTTATTTAAACAATAAATGACAATAGTTAAGTAGTTTCAGATGTGGAGATGTTGGTATAAAACAGATGCCACATTGTGGAAGAAGGCATTTATTTCTAATCTAAGAAAGCCCTGTCCTGCGTTGAGAGGTCAGGTACTAAGGGCAGAAAAACAAAGTGAATGGAGCCCTTGTCAGTTCCTAATTTTTTTTGCTGAGTGTTACTTTAGGGGTTATGCATTTGGCTCCCCTATTATTTTAGCACTTGATTAAAATTAATTGGAAATAAACCAATCTGGTCTTGTAAGAGAGTGCTGGGGATACAGAAACAAAGTAAATTTAACAGTTCCTAGTTCCTTAATGTTTTATTTATCTTACCCTGA
>NC_056729.1:527445669-527490669 GCF_019279795.1 Protopterus annectens
TAAAATAATAGACAACAGTTGCAGTCCCTGCTTATGTGCGCGAACACACACACACACACACACACACACACACACACACACACACACACACACACACACACACTAACACACACACACACTTGTAAGGTCAAGTATTTGAACCTGTTGAAATGTATTTATTATGTTAACTGGATTGTGCAACTAGACTGCGACTCATATTACATGCAGGCATGGGAGTACTGTTCAGTTCATTGACTTGTTAAGACTCACTTAGTAGTCAAATGGAGAATGATGGATTCAAACCCAGGGCTACAGAATGAAGCTTGTCTTAGACAACTACCAGTGGATAATAGCTTATACAATTTTTATGGAAGAGTCACAGCCAACTCCTATAGTGACTTCATGAGCAGCCACCACCATCCATAGAGTTTAGATTTACAGACCTTTATTCTGTATCACATAGGCATGTACACACACAACTCTAGAAAATTTAGAAGTTACTAATCTATGCACTGCATGTCTTTGGAATGCAGTGAAAAACCTGGCCACTCACAGTAAACCCATACAAACACAATCAGGACATTCAGATTCAACAATGCAGGCACACCAGCTGAATACTGAACCTGAGATCCTTTGCTCTGAGCTGATACATTGTGTTGAGCAAATCAGAGTACTGAGTTACAAAAACATTTAAGTATGAAAACATCAAACATATTATTATATGAAAAAATCAAGTATAAGAGAAATAAATCTAAATAAGGATGTAGTAAAGATGCAACCCCATGCATCCCCACACCCCCCTGCTTATAATATACACCAATTTAGAGATCACACCACTCTGGGGAAAGGACCAATTCCCTGATCCCCACTGTGTTGCAATCCTGCTCAATATAGGTTCAAGCTAAAGACAGGTGTTTGCTTTGTTTTAACAATATGATGTTCTGTAGTTCAAGCTTTTTGGCTTGATATTTGCTCACATGAACATTTGCTCAGCTGATAGGGATCCATATGCTTTATATCTATATATCTATCTATATATCTATATATATATATATATATATATATATATATATATATATATATATATATATATATAGACAGACAGATATATTATATATTACATACATATATTATCATATATGGATCACACCCTTGTCATTGAAGACAGTTTTGTGGCTTTGAAACTGTGTTGAACACATTCATCGACTGTCAGTGTCATTGATTATCACACCATTATTATAGTTGGATTGTGAAACATTATATTTAGGGACATTTTCCCCTTATCACCATTGTTGTATAGTCTCAGAATCAGTATATTTATAGATACAGGCGCATGGGGTTGCAGTGGGTCTTGACCCCCTGCAAAAAACACTATTTTGCTGTTTTCAGACAGAAGCCAATGATATGTTTTTTGATTTGCTGAAATTGTTAAAATGACAATTGATACAAGTACTGGTAGTGATTCACCCTATATATATATATATATGTGTCTATATTATAAGACCAAACGTTCAAAACTGCGAACACCTAAACAGCGACACATAAACGCTGAACTCCTAAAATAGTGAAGGACGCAAACATTGAACTTATTTTTGTGGCCAGCAGGGTGATCGTGGAAAAGAGGAAATATATCCTTTTCCTCACTGTAGTGCGATCTTGGAGTTGGCATATTTAAGTAGGGGTGTGTGGGGGATGCAGGGTGGCTTGTCTCCCTGAAAAGTGTGTTTAATAAAGTTAGTTTTTGTAGGTTTTGCTTACCTATATGGTGCTGTTGTTGTTGGAAATGCGTTCGGCATTCCGGATTTCGATGTTTACGTTCTTCACTATTTTAGGAGTTCAGCGTTTATGTGTTGCTGTTTAGGTGTTTGCAATTGTGAACGTTTGGTCTTATAATATAGACCCATATATATAGACAGATAAAATTATGTAACTCTATAAAAACTCTTTAGCAAAAAAATATCAAAACGTAGACTGAGTAAGAGCCAGTGGACAGCACAATGTATTGTTACCATTTTTATAAGTCTAATTTGCTTAATTAAAGAAGGACAAAAACACTAACAATACAGGTTTGTGTCCACCTTTTTTCCTTTGTTTCAGTTTTTCTATTAAATCTGTATATATACATATCTGTGGATGTTTAAAGTACACCTGCAGATATTTGATGCTTAAAACAGAAAGCCAAATCAAGTTTCCATCTTGTGTCCAATACAGAGCTGACCCTGCAACACCATACAATCACTGCCCTAAAATATATTGGATCACTCCTGTATATTGGCTTAGTAGCAATGATCTCAACAGCTTACAGCTGTCCCATCCATGTTACATGTTACAGTTATGCACTGTAAAGCAAGGCTGTACAGATTGACTCAGTCTAAGTTTAGCATATACATCCTGAGTGAGTCATTTTATTGCACATGAAGCACAGGCATTTTGTGCGACACCTCTGGGTCCTATAATTCACTTGTATTTTTAACTTGTAAATCAGAATGTATAGTATATATTGGTATTTGCTTTAATTGTGACCAATTTTATGTAGGGAAAATGATAGGCAGAAAGCAGAATCTTAGAACATGTGTGTGCAATTGAAAATTGAGATGATATTCATCACATTGATCATTGTTGCAGAAACCTTAGATATCTGGGTTATATCCAGTGAAGGATATAATAGCAGACTGGCTTCCAAAACTTCAGGGCAGCTTCCACATGGCCAAACTGTCAGGCAGCTCAAGCAGAGCTGATTAAGAGACAGGTTTGGGTGCAAAGCCCTTCAGAGCTTTATGGTTGCCAAAAAATAAGCCTCTCTGAGGCTTTTGAGGATCAACGGTCAGCTTGTGTTATTCCTTTGCTGGGCAGATAAGTTTCCTTTGGGGAAAAAAGACTTCTATATAATAAATATATTTATTATACATACTTTCCTCTTCAGGAAAGTTATTTAAAAGCTAGCAGTTTGTGTTTTAATGGAATGTCATGAAACTTTACTGCAGAAGCATAGCTTGTTCAACTAGGACCCTGAACCACTGCTATGAACCAGCACCATACTCCCTCAGCTCTTCATGCGAGACAGACAAAAAATGGACATTCTTTCTACTGGCACACCAACCAGATGGTCAGATGCATGATACACACCCCTCCCTCCTGCCCCAGCCATTCAGGTCCCATTTCTGTGCCTTGCCCCCATCACTCAGTTAATATTCTTCTTTTAAACTGTATCAAACTGTTTGCTACAAATGCAGCAAACAGTTGCTACAGTTTATACTTGCCTATGCAGAGTGGTACAGCACTCATATTTTAGATTTTTTTTTTAAATATTCCATTTAAATGCTAGAAAACAGTGTATATGTATATGGACAGAGAGAGACAAAGAGTTTTTTAACTCTTAAACTGTAAAAAAACTGCTTGCTACAATGTAATTTCATTAGAGATGAATTGTGTGGCACAAAAGCTGAACAGTACAAGGACAGACCCTCATGAATAGAAACTAGACCAAGAGGTCTTCCAAGATTTTATCCTTCTGTGGGGAGTTCTTCAAGCAGACCTCTTTGCCTCATCTCTGAACAATCAGCTGGCAAGATTATGCTCCAGAATTCCACTGGAACTCATACATTAGTTTATAGTGTTCTGGTCAGCACATCAGTGAGGAACAGTGATTCCTCAATTTCTGGGTCATAAACCATGTCATTAATCCATTTATCATGATTTTATTTAAATGTGGCCATATTTCTGGATTTCCTGATTGTGGTCAGCAACTTGTTCCATACAGCAGGGGCTCATAGCATTCAAAACGAGTATCTGAGATATGTTTTAAATCTAGGTATGTCAAATCTCAAGTTCCAATTTAACTCAGGTTTATGTCATTGTTCTGTATCAGTAATAGTCTGCAAGGAATTGTCATTAATTTTGTATAAACAAAATAAGTTTATTCCTTATAAATCTGTATTTCTGTGTGTAAACATTCAAAAATGTATCACTCTTCATGTGTCATAATGTTCGGGGTCAACATTTTCTTATTAAATTTTCATAGGTTCATAGGTTCATAGGTTCATACTAGGCTATCTGCCCTAAGGCATTTATAAGCCTAGCCAGAGTGTATGTGGCTTACACCACCCCTTAGGATGAGAATACTACGCCCTTTTAGGGTTTAGTTTACTATGCCTCTGTCTAGTAGTGACACAGAGATGACCCCCGGGGTAAACCTACGATCTCCCATCCACTCGTCGAGATTTCTCTTGAATAGAGTCAGTGAGGGGCTCTGCCTAACATGGACTGGGATTCTGTTCCAGAGTGTAGGGAGCCTCTGGGTTATGAATCTGTCCCTCCAGCACGTCCTATTTATTTCTGTGTTGAGGTTTAAGTCACTTGTTCTCGTGGCTCTGATGGATTTGGATTTTCTGAGGTGGAGCATGTCCATTAATTCAGGATTGGACATGGCCTTGTATGTCAGGCACAGATCACCTCTGAGTAGGCGGTATGCGACTGAATAGAGCTGGAGTTTTTTCAGTCGGGCAGCATAGGACATATATTTAAGACCCTTTATCCTCTTGGTGAGGAACTTTTGGGGTCTTTCCAACTGCTGCAGGTGTCGGGTGAGATACATCCCAAATGGGGCATTGTACTCAATCACTGGCCTGATAAGAGAAGAGTACAGGGGCACAATGACCTCTCTTGATCTAGATGTGAAACCCTTCATGATAAGGTGGGCAATATAGAAGGTCTTCCTAACCACTTTGGCAATGTGAGTGTCAAATGAGAGGTTACTGTCAACCTGGGTCCCTAGGTCCCTGATTACCTCTTCCGTACTTAATGGATTACCGCCTATGTGGTAATTTGTCGGTACCTTGTTTTTCCCAAAGGGTATGACTATACATTTTTTGGCATTCAGCTTAAGGCCATGGCTCTGGCACCAATTATCCGTTTCTATGAGGCCTCTCTGAAGGATGTTTGTGTCTGCTGGAGTATCAATTATGGCACCCAGTTTGCAGTCATCTGCGAACATTGTCAGCCACAATCCTCCTATGTTTGCCTGTACCTCGGAAAAATAAATGCCCAACAAGAGGGGTCCCAGGACTGAGCCCTGTGGGACACCGCTTGTGACCGGCTTAGAGTCTGACATAGCACCAGCAACTCTGACCCTGTGGGTTCTGTCCTTGAGCCAGTTTGCAACCCATCTTGTGACATATGGGTTTACATTTAAGCTGGTGAGTTTGTCTATGATGCCCGAGTGGGGTATTGTGTCAAAGGCTTTTGCAAGGTCAAGGTAGGCTGTGTGAACTGCCTTACCCTCATCAATGGCCTTAGTGACTGTTTCAAAAAAATCAACCAAGTTCAAAAGGCAGGCTCTGCCCTTGACAAAGCCAAATTGAGTAGGATCCAATGTCTGTAGGTCCCCAATGTCTTTGCTTATGAGTTCCATAATGATCCTCTCCATAGCTTTGCAGTCCAGGCTCGTCAAGCTTATGGGGTGGTAATTTCCAGGGTCCATAGAAGCACCGCCTTTGTGAAGTGGGACCACTGTTGCCATACGCCACTCTTTGGGTACGTATCCTGCAGTAAGGCTAAGATTAAACAGCAGCCTTATGTGTGGGTTTAGTTCCTCTTGGAGTTCATGTAGCACACAGCCCGAGACACCATCCGGTCCCATTGATGCTGTGTTTTTAGCTTTAGAGAGGGTGGCTCTCACCTGGGCATCTGAGATGTTAGGGAGGCTACACTCTGCTGGGATAGTTATTTCTCCTTTTGGGGGGGAGGGGGAGGAGAAATTTGCACTGAACCTGTCTGCCAGAATGTTGGCAATGTCAGTGGGTTCAGTGTATTTTGTGTCATTTTGGACTAACTCTGAGCATATCTGGGAGTTTCCACCCAGGTTTCTAACATAGCTAAAGAAGGCCTTGTGATTGTCTTTTGTGTCTTTTGCGATTTTTCTCTCAAAGTTGGCCTTGGATGATTTTATGAGTGATCGTAGTTTTTTGCTAGTACTGATCAGAGACGCCTTCCCTTTTAGGGATTTTGCTCTGTCATGTAGTAGCTTTCTCCTCCTGTTGTAAAGTTTGTTTATGGCTGGGGTCCACCAGACCGGGCGCCTGCCTTTGGGGGAATGGGTCTTGGTTTTATTTGGGATTGCATGATCCATGCATTCTTAAAGGTGCCCATAGAAGGCATTTGCAAAGGATTCAGCAGTGTGGGTTGTGGTTTCCACTGGCCCAGGGGCCTTGAAGGATACCACTTCAGTCTTGAGAAGTGTGAAGTTTGCTTTTGAGAAGTTCTTCACTGTGGTCTTCTGTGCAGGGGTGGGCGGGATGTGGATTTCCAGTGAGATTAATTTATGGTCTGATCTTAGCAAAGAGGGATATACTTCGGTGTGGAGCATTTTGTCCCCATGTTTGTGATGATCAGGTCTAGTATATTGTCTCCTCTTGTGGGAATGGTGACTAGTTGTTCCATTGCATTTGAGTTTATGAATTCTAGGAACCTTTGGGCTAGGGTGTTGGGGCTTGAGTAATGTTCCCAATCTATGTTTGGGTAGTTGAAGTCTCCCAAAATGATGGTATTTGGAGAGACATTCATACTCTCCAGTGTCTTCAGGAAGGCTGTGTGGGGTTCCTGAGTTTGAGAGGGTGGTCTGTAGCATGCTACAAACTGTAAGGCAGTTTTGCCTATGGTTAGTTGCACCTGGATAGTCTCCGATGCTTCGTGCATTGCCACTAACCTGGAGGTGTGGGTATCTTTGATGAAAATGGATACTCCCCCTCCTTTTGTGGTTCGGTCCAAGTTTTGGGGCCGGAAAGCATGATATGAGGTAAAACCTGATAGTGCTGGGGTGCTCTCAGGAGCCTTGAACCAGGTTTCAGTCACTGCACAGACATCGATGTTCTCCATACTGAGGAGGGCTTGAGGGCATGCATCTTGAGGTTTAGACTTCTGGCATTGAGCAGCATTACCCTTTGTTTTTTTCCACTTGTGTTTTCTAGGGAGGTAGGTTTGTCATTAGAGCCTTGCCTAAAAAAGGCACTATGGGGGTGGCAAGAGCCTTGGCCAATATCCAGAAGCCCAGGGGTGACAGGTGCAAGCCATCCCTTGCGAAGCAGCGTGGCTTGTCAAGCATGTCATCCCAAGCAGACAGACATTGGATCCCCTTAGAATGACACCAGTAATTAAGCCAATTGTTAAAACTAATCATTTTGTCTTTGTACTATGGCATCATTCTTGGTGAGGGTAAGATGCTGCTCAGGGTCAGGGTCATACCAGCCTGGGCTACATAATCAGAGAGCTCCTCTATGTCTCTTTTCATGTAGTCCAGGGAGGTATGTCTCAGGTCATTCACACCGGCATGTACAATGACTGAGTCATATTTGTACTTGCTGTGGAGTGACCTGAGTGCTTGTGTTATGTGGCGGATTCTAGCTCCCGACAGGCAGCTTACTGTGACCTTTTCCTTGTTCAGTCTGGTGAGCGGGACGTCAGTGTGTCTGACTATGGAGTCACCTATTACAAGTGTGTCTGGCATGTTGTTTGGCCGTAAGGGCTGTGACTGTTTAGCACACTGACTTTGTGAACTATGTGTTGCATGTGCTATGTCTTGAGGTGGTGGTTGCTTGGGTGTCTGCTTTGGAGGCCTCTGTTGTTTTGGTAGATTTTTAATCAGCGCCTCTGAGTATGTTTTTGTGTGTTTATGTGTTTGGTTTACTGTTGTGATAGTTCTATGTGAGACTGGGTTTGTGGTGTGCGTGGTTACCTTCTCCTCCTGACTGGTCTTGCCAGTACTGAATTGAGAGAGCTCAGCCTCCAGTTTGGCTATATAGTTGCATCTCTCACATATATTTGTATTTGTTGGGAGGAGGAGAGGGTTGTCTGTGTACATGAGGCAATTGTAACATTGCCTCAAGATTCCCAGATTCACCAGCTGAACAGGAGAGGACGCCAGCAACTGACCCTTCGACATGCTAGAAATAGTGAAAAGATTGCTGTGTAACTGAGTCAGAAAGGACCTATAGGGAGATGTGTACTCAACAGAATTTAGGTGAATGAAGTACTTTCTTTTGTTTAAGAGTGCTTTACCTGTAAAAAAAATGCTTTAGGAGCAAGTGCTGAGCTTTCAGATAGAGTATAGGCTGTTTAGATTGCAAGTAGAACAGTTCTAAGGGAAAAATTGAAGAGCAGACTTGGCGGAGCCAGAAAAAGTTTAACCTTGTTTAACCGGCGCTGCGCTATGCGACGCATGCAAAGCCATGCAGCGGATTTTAAGCAGTGAACTACAAAAGAGCGAGGAATGGTCCCAAACAACCAATTACTACAGCTTCTTGTGCTGAGGTCACTTCCCCCAAGGACAGGTAGGCTGCTCAAGGCTCCCCACTCCCACTGGTGAGCAAAGAAACTTCCTTCTATCCAAGTAAGGTAATGGACAACACAGGAACTACACCACAGCCCAGAATACAGCAATGCCTGTATACTGGTCTAAACTAGTCGAGAAAGGCAGGAAAACAAGGATTATTTTTTTGTTTTTTTTTGTAGAAATACACAGAAAATGCAGAGACAGTGATAAATTAGTTACACAGGCTAGCACACTTTAGTGGGCAGCCTCCACAGTTAAATTAAACAAACAAACAAGCAAACTTTCGATTAAATTTGACTAAATGTAACTTTAAGTGCAGATTTAAAAATAAATGCAGTAATCAGAAAAAAACAGTTCAGGCTAAGCAACAGAAGCTATTTCCAGTGAAAAAAAAAGCAAATATACTTAAATCCAGAAGGTAGTCGCTTTTGAGTTCCTTGCTGCTAGGACCACTCTGTAAACCCTCGTGGAGCTTGTCTGAGCAGTATAGACAGAAAAAACGCCCAGAGGTGGATTTTAAGCAGTGAACTACAAAAGAGCTAGGAATGGTCCCAAACAACCAATTACTACAGCTTCTTGTGCTGAGGTCACTTCCCCCAAGGACAGGTAGGCTGCTCAAGGCTCCCCACTCCCACTGGTGAGCAAAGAAACTTCCTTCTATCCAAGTAAGGTAATGGACAACACAGGAACTACACCACAGCCCAGAATACAGCAATGCCTGTATACTGGTCTAAACTAGTCGAGAAAGGCGGGAAAACAAGGATTTTTTTTTGTTTTTTTTTTTTGTAGAAATACACAGAAAATGCAGAGACAGTGATAAATTAGTTACACAGGCTAGCACACTTTAGTGGGCAGCCTCCACAGTTAAATTAAACAAACAAACAAGCAAACTTTCGATCAAATTCGACTAAATGTAACTTTAAGTGCAGATTTAAAAATAAATGCAGTAATCAGAAAAAAAAACAGTTCAGGCTAGTTTAAAGTAAGCAACAGAAGCTACTTCCAGTGGAAAAAAAGCAAATATACTTAAATCCAGAAGGTAGTCACTTTTTCGAGTTCCTTGCTGCTAGGACCACTCTGTAAACCCACGTGGAGCTTGTCTGAGCAGTATAGCCAGAAAAAAATGCCCAGAGGTGGATTTTAAGCAGTGAACTACAAAAGAGCTAGGAATGGTCCCAAACAACCAATTACTACAGCTTCTTGTGCTGAGGTCACTTCCCCCAAGGACAAGTAGGCTGCTCAAGGCTCCCCACTCCCACTGGTGAGCAAAGAAATTTCCTTCTATCCAAGTAAGGTAATGGACAACACAGGAACTATACCACAGCCCAGAATACAGCAATGCCTGTATACTGGTCTAAACTAGTCGAGAAAGGCGGGAAAACAAGGATTATTTTTCTGGGGTTTTTTTGTAGAAATACACAGAAAATGCAGAGACAGTGATAAATTAGTTACACAGGCTAGCACACTTTAGTGGGCAGCCTCCACAGTTAAATTAAACAAACAAACAAGCAAACTTTCGATTAAATTCGACTAAATGTAACTTTAAGTGCAGATTTAAAAATAAATGCAGTAATCAGAAAAAAAACAGTTCAGGCTAGTTTAAAGTAAGCAACAGAAGCTATTTCCTGTGAAAAAAAGCAAATATACTTAAATCCAGAAGGTAGTCGCTTTTTCGAGTTCCTTGCTGCAGGACCACTCTGTAAACCCACGTGGAGCTTGTCTGAGCAGTATACCCAGAAAAAAACGCCCAGAGGTGGATTTTATGCAGTGAACTACAAAAGAGCTAGGAATGGTCCCAAACAACCAATTACTACAGCTTCTTGTGCTGAGGTCACTTCCCCCAAGGACAGGTAGGCTGCTCAAGGCTCCCCACTCCCACTGGTGAGCAAAGAAACTTCCTTCTATCCAAGTAAGATAATGGACAACACAGGAACTACACCACAGCCCAGAATACAGCAATGCCTGTATACTGGTCTAAACTAGTCGAGAAAGGCGGGAAAACAAGGATTTTTTTTGTTTTTTTTTTGTAGAAATACACAGAAAATGCTGAGACAGTGATAAATTAGTTACACAGACTAGCACACTTTAGTGGGCAGCCTCCACAGTTAAATTAAACAAACAAACAAGCAAACTTTCGATCAAATTCGACTAAATGTAACTTTAAGTGCAGATTTAAAAATAAATGCAGTAATCAGAAAAAAAAAACAGTTCAGGCTAGTTTAAAGTAAGCAACAGAAGCTATTTCCAGTGAGAAAAAAGCAAATATACTTAAATCCAGAAGGTAGTCGCTTTTTCGGGTTCCTTGCTGCTAGGACCACTCCTGTAAACCCACGTGGAGCTTGTCTGAGCAGTATAGCCAGAAAAAAAAAACGCCCAGAGGCGGATTTTAAGCAGTGAACTGCAAAAGAGCTAGGAATGGTCCCAAACAACCAATTACTACAGCTTCCTGAGCTGAGGTCACTTCCCCCAAGGACAGGTAGGCTGCTCAAGGCTCCCCACTCCCACTGGTGAGCAAAGAAACTTCCTTCTATCCAAGTAAGGTAATGGACAACACAGGAAATACACCACAGCCCAGAATACAGCAATGCCTGTATACTGGTCTAAACTAGTCAAGAAAGGCAGGAAAACAAGGATTATTTTTTGTTTTTTTTTGTAGAAATACACAGAAAATGCATAGACAGTGATAAATTAGTTACACAGGCTAGCACACTTTAGTGGGCAGCCTCCACAGTTAAATTAAACAAACAAAGAAAGCAAACTTTCGATTAAATTCGACTAAATGTAACTTTAAGTGCAGATTTAAAAATAAATGCAGTAATCAGAAAAAAAACAGTTCAGGCTAGTTTAAAGTAAGCAACAGAAGCTATTTCCAGTGAAAAAAAGCAAATATACTTAAATCCAGAAGGTAGTCGCTTTTTCGAGTTCCTTGCTGCTAGGACCACTCTGTAAACCCACGTGGAGCTTGTCTGAGCAGTATAGCCAGAAAAAAATGCCCAGAGGCGGATTTTAAGCAATGAACTACAAAAGAGCTAGGAATGGTCCCAAACAACCAATTACTACAGCTTCTTGTGCTGAGGTCACTTCCCCCAAGGACAGGTAGGCTGCTCAAGGCTCCCCACTCCCACTGGTGAGCAAAGAAACTTCCTTCTATCCAAGTAAGGTAATGGACAACACAGGAACTACACCACAGCCCAGAATACAGCAATGCCTGTATACTGGTCTAAACTAGGTGGGAAAACAAGGATTATTTTTTTGTTTTTTTTGTAGAAATACACAGAAAATGCAAAGACAGTGATAAATTAGTTACACAGGCTAGCACACTTTAGTGGGCAGCCTCCACAGTTAAATTAAACAAACAAACAAGCAAACTTTCGATTAAATTCGACTAAATGTAACTTTAAGTGCAGATTTAAAAATAAATGCAGTAATCAGAAAAAAACAGTTCAGGCTAGTTTAAAGTAAGCAACAGAAGCTATTTCCAGTGAAAAAAAGCAAATATACTTAAATCCAGAAGGTAGTCACTTTTTCGAGTTCCTTGCTGCTAGGACCACTCTGTAAACCCACGTGGAGCTTGTCTGAGCAGTATAGCCAGAAAAAATGCCCAGAGGCGGATTTTAAGCAGTGAACTACAAAAGAGCTAGGAATGGTCCCAAACAACCAATTACTACAGCTTCTTGTGCTGAGATCACTTCCCCCAAGGAAAGGTAGGCTGCTCAAGGCTCCCCACTCCCACTGGTGAGCAAAGAAACTTCCTTCTATCCAAGTAAGGTAATGGACAACACAGGAACTACACCACAGCCCATTAAACAGATTCAATTTTATTGAGGTGACCTTTTGTAAGCACAGAAGATACAACTGCATTCCAAATAGGCCTTTTGTAGATCTTGTATACCGATATTAAACAAGAAACATCTCTTGAGGTTATTCTTTTAACCACAGTTCTATGAACCCTGGAGCTCTATCACATACCCCTTTATCCCTCTTTCATCCTTCTTATCTCATCTTGCCATCTCCTTTACTTACTGTCTCTCATTCTACCCACTTCCCTCTTCTGTCTGCATGTCTTTCATAATACTTCTTCTTCTTTCTACTCCCCTTCCCTCTGCATGCCCCCTGACACCTTTTCTCTGTCTTCTCCCCAATGTATTTTTTCCTGCAACTATTCTCACTTGCCTCTCTAATGTGTTCATAACTCTTTGTATAAGAATATGCTGCTGTCCTATCTCAGTCATGATGGCTACATCTTATCCATAAATCTCTGCTAAGAATACTTACATTTTTTCATCCATGTCTAGACATTGTTTACTGCTTCTTATAGGTTCATAGGTTAGTACTAGGCTATCGGCCCTAGGGCATATACAAGCCTAGCCATAACAATTCCCTGGCTATTTCTTTCCACACTATTTACTTCCCTGGACCCCTGTCTAGCAGGGCAACTGACGTGATCCCCGGGGTGAATTTCCTTTCTCCCATCCAATCGTCAAGGTTCCTTTTGAAGAGAGCATAAGAGGCGCTCTGCTTGACATGTATAAGCAGTCTATTCCAGAGTCTGAGGAGTCTCTGGGTCAGGAACCTAGCCCTCTAGCATGTTTTGTTTATTGTGATGACAAGGTTTAGATCCCTGTAGCGTGTGGCTCTGAGGGATTTGGATTTCTTTAAGTGTAGCATGTCCAACTGCTCTGGGTTTGACATGGCCTTGTATGTTAAGCAGAGATTACCTCTGAGTAGATGATATGCAACAGAGTATAGCTGGAGTTTTTTAAGGCAGTTAGCATAGGGCATCTGCATTAGGCCTGTGATTCTTTTAGTGAGGTATTTCTGTGGCCTTTCTGATTGTTGCAGATGTCTTGAGAGGTACATACCAAATGGTACATTGAATTCTATAATGGGTCTAATGAGGGATGGGTACAGTGGGACAATGACCTCCTTTTTTCTGGATGAAAAGCCCTTAGTGATGAGGTGTGCCACATAGAAGGATTTCCTGACTGTTGTGGTGATGTGGTTATCGAAGGTGAGACCACTGTCCACTTGTGTCCCTAAGTCTCTAATCGCACTTTTGGTGTTTAGTGTACTGCCACCTATGTGGTAATTCATGGGTACATGTTTTTTCCCAAAGGGGATAACTATACATTTCTTGACATTGAGCTTGAGCCCATGGCTCTGGCACCAAGCATCTGTTTCTGTAAGGCCCTTTTGAGGAGTATCCACATCATTTGGGGATTTGATAATGGCACCCAGTTTGCAATTATCTGCAAACTTTGTAAGCCAGGTGTCCCTTAGTGTTGGCCTGTACTTCAGAGAAGTAGATGCCAAACAAGAGTGGTCCCAGGACTGAACCCTGAGGTACTCCACTTGTCACTTGTCTAGAACTGGATTTGGAGTCAGCTACTTTTACAGTGTGGGTTCTGTCAGTAAGCCAGTTGGCAACCCATCGAATAATGTAGGGATTAATGCTCAGCTTAGTAAGTTTATCTATGATTCCAGAGTGGGGGATGGTGTCAAAGGCCTTGGCGAGGTCCAGATAGGCTGTATGGACCCCCATACCCTCATCCACAGCTCTGGAGACTGATTCGAAGAAGTCAATCAGGTTCAGGAGACAAGATCGGCCCTTCATAAACCCAAACAGGGTGGGGTCCAGTGTTTGAAAGTTGCCAATGTCTTTGTTTATAAGTTCCATGATAATATGTTCCATGGCCTTGCAGATCAGGCTCATCAGACTGATGGGGTAGTAGTTCCTGGGATCCAAGGTGAATCCCCCCTTGTGAAGTGGGATAACTGTAGCTATGTGCCACTCAGTGGGCACGAAGCCTGAGATGAGGGTATGATTAAACATGACACTTAGGTGAGGTGCCAGTTCATTTTGTAGTTCATGTAGTACACAGCCCAGTATGTCATGGATGCTGTATTCTTAGCTTTGGAGAGTGCGTTTTTTTACCTATGTGGCCGTTATTACCAGAATTTGGCAATCTTCCGGTATTGAGATGGGCCGTTAAGGGGGTGAGAGAGGGGGTGAAATTGGTACTGAATTGATCTGCCATTATATTGGCAATATCCTTGGGATCAGTATATTTAATGACATTCTGTTGTAGCTCAGAGTAGATCTGAGCATTGCCATTTAGATTCTTGACATAGTTATAGAATGCCTTGTGGTTGTCTTTGGAATCTTTGGCAATTTTAGTTTCGTAACTAGCTTTGGAGGATTTTATGAGGGATCTCAGCTTCTTACTGAGGCTGGTAAGGTGGTTTTTTGCATTCTGGGATTTTCCTCTTTTCTGCAACAGTTTCTTCCTTTTGTTGTAAAGTTTGTTTATGGCAGGGGACCACCAGATTGGCTTCTTTTTCTTGGAGGAGAGCATCTTTGTTCAATTTGGGATGGCACGATTCATGCATGGGTGGATGTGTTCATACAGTGCTTTAGTGTAGGACTCAGCAGTTGAACTTTCAGTTCCCATCTGCATGGGTGTCATGAAGTTTGTCACTTCTGACTTGAGTAGCATAAAGTTGTCTTTGGAAAAGTTTTTTATGTAGGTTTCCTTACTGGGGGGTGGGGGGATGTGGATGTTAAGGGTGATTACCTTATGGTCTGACCTGACCAATGAGGGGGTGACCATAGGTGTGGAGCATCAGTTTCCCATGTTGGTAATGACCAGGTCTAGGATATTGGAGCCCCTGGTGGGACTATGGATTAGTTGATCCAGTGCGTTGGAATTTATGAATTCCAAGAACAGTTGGGTAAAGGTGTTGATACACAAGTAGTTTTCCCAGTTAATGGCAGGGTAGTTGAAATCACCCAGTATTAGGTTTTTGGTTGTATCTTAATATTTTCCAGTATGTTTAGAAGGTGTAGTGAGAATCTTGGGGTATGGTGGGGGATCTGTACCAAGCTACAATTTGGATTGCAGTCTTACCTAGTGTTAGTTGCACCTGGAGAATTTAAGATGCATTGTGTTGGAGAACTAGCCTGGTGGTGTGAATATCCTTGGAGAATATGGACACTCCTCCACTTTTAGTGTTTTGATCCTGGTTTGGTGGCCAAAAAGTTTGGTAAGAGTTGTAGCCTGGTATTGCAGGGGTACTCTCTGGATCCTTGAACCAAGTCTCAGTTACTGCACAGATATTGATGTTCTCCATTTTTAGGAGTGCCTTGAGAGACTGCATTTTGAGGTTTAGACTTCTAGCATTGAGTTGCATTACCTTATGATTTTGCATGCTTGTACCTGTTACAGTGGTGGTTTTGTCCTTTGAACTTTGCCTAAAATAGGCACTATAGGGGTGGCAAGAGCCTTAGCCAGTAACCTGAATCCCACGGGCGACAGATACAGACCATCTCTAGCAAAGCATCATGGTCTGTCGATCTTGTCGTCCCAGGCAGACAGATACTGGATCCCCTTTGAATGACACCAGAAGCTTAGCCAATTGTTGAAGTCAATCATTTTGTCCTTATATTGTGGTATCATTCTGGGTGAAGGCAGGATGCTACTCAGGGCTAGGGTCATATCTGCCTGGGCCACATGATCCAAGAGCTCTTCCATGTTTCTTTTCATGTAGTCCAGGGAGGTACATCTCAAGTCATTCACTCCAATATGGACAATGACAGAGTCATATTTGTACTTGTTGTGGAGTGACTTGAGTGCTTGCATTATGTGGTGGATCCTGGTACCCGACAGGCAGCTGACTGTAATTTGCTCCTTGTTCAGCCTGGTGAGTGGGACATCAGTGTGCCTGACTATAGAGTAACCTATGACTAAAGTGTTAGGTATGTTGTTTTGCATTAAGGGATGTTGCTGTGTGGCACACTGGTGTTGTGAGCTATGTGACACTTTGGTTGTGATTGGTGTTTGTTTGCATTTTAACTTCAGAGGTCCTTGTGGCTTGGGCAGGTTACAGTTAAGGGCCTCTGGATATGTGGATTTAGTGTTGCTATGTGTGGGTGTTGGTGGTGTGGGTTTAGAAGGGCTATGTGTTGCTTGAGGTGTAGTGCAGGTGTTAACCTTCTCCTTTTGACTGTCTAGCACAATCTTGGGTGGAGAGAGCTTTGCTTCCAGTTTGGCTATATAAGTGTATCGCTCACAGGTTGAAATGTTGGGTGGTAGGAGGAGAGGGTTGCCTATGTACATGAGTCAACTGCAGCATTGCCCCAGTATGCCCAGATTCACCAGGTGGACAGGAGAAATCAATGGAAGCTGACCCTTGGACATGCCTGGTTTGGTGCTTTTTTGTAAAGTACAGGAGCTGTTTTCCCTTACCTTAGCAAGGTACTTGCAATTATAGGCTGTTTAGTGTCTATGATTAATTTCTCCTTATTAACAAGGACAGTTGAGTGCTTGTATCAGTTTAAGGCTTCCTAGTGCTTTCCAGCAGGTATAAGAACAAGTGCTAGTCACAGGGATGCTTAAAGGTAAGATGAAATAAATGGTTTATCCTAAACACTGCAGTGTGCACTAGAGAAGTTAGATGTGAAAGTAGGTAACTTAAGTTTTACCTGTCTAAAAAGTTAAGTTTTAGTGGAGAGTCACTGTTTTTAAAACCGCAAGATAGATTGAAAGGGGGTGGTCACTTTTGTATTCTGGTACTATGGAATACAGTAGGATGGCCAATAAATTTAAATAGTTGAAGGGGAGTGATTTCACAAAATGATAATGTTGTGCTTACTCACACAAGCCAGTAAAATCAGAGAGAAAATGGGATATATGGTCAAATTAACATAAGAGGCAGGCAACTAGAAAGACACTGGTATTTAAGAAAACAATAGTAACAAGGTGGGGAAAAAAATTCTGCCTGACTCACAAGAGATAGAGCTGTGGTCTCTTTTGAAGTTTTAATATGCAGTTAAAAGCAGAATACAAGTAAAATACAAGGTAAAGAAACTAAATCACAGTATTCAAAATATAAAAAGGCAATAAAGTAATACAAAAGACAACAAATAAAAAGCAAACTAACCTTTCCTTCACAGAAAAGTGTAGCAAAGTCTGGATGAGCCTTTCTAGTAAAGCTCTGAAATGTTTTATTTTATCCCTTAAATAGAAGGTTTAGTTCCTAGCTCCCCACCCTTAGTTCACAAATGATTAACCTTAAGTGACCTCTTCTATCTTATGTATGAGTCCTTAGCTGATCAGTTCTAATTTCTGCCTAACTCACAAGAGACAGAGCTGTGGTCTCTTTTGAGTTTTAATATGCAGTTAAAAGCAGAATACAAGTAAAACACAATGTAAAGAAAACAAATCACAGTATTCAAAATATAAAAAGTCAATAAAGTAATACAAAATACAACAAATAAAAAGCAAACTAACCTTTCCTTCACAGCAAAGTGTAGCAGTGTCTGGGTGAGCCTTTCCAGTGAACTAAGTGTTGCAGCATATTCTTGCATCTGCAAATGTGTGTGTGTGTGTGTGTGTGTGTGTGTGTGTGTGTGTGTGTGTGTGTGTGTGTGTGTGTGTGTGTGTATGTGTGTATATATATATATATATATATATATATATATATATATATATATATATATATATATATGGTTTACTATCAAAATGTGGAACGTCATTTACATGAAACTTGGATGGTTGAATGCATATTTTACAGTTTCCATAATGCCAATCCAGAAATGTTTGAATCCTCATTAGAGAATGGCTTCATGCATTCGCTAATATGGGATTGATGTTCTGATAACAGATCGCACTACAGTGGGGATTGGGAAATTTATGCTTTTCCTGACTGAAACATGCTCTCAGAGTTGGAATATATAATATCCAGTGTGTGTGGCCATCACATCTCCCCACATGGGCAGGTGCAGGGGGACTTGTCCCCTTGCAAACACGTTACCTGTAATATGGAATTTTGAAACTGGAACTTCTGGTTTTTGAATGTCAGTTCCATGGTTATCATTTCTAACATTTTGGTAATTTTATTTTACCAAATTCGGATAACAAATTCAATCAAAAAGAGGAAAATCATGTGTGTGTGTGTGTGTGTGTGTGTGTGTGTGTGTGTGTGTGTGTGTGTGTGTGTGTGTGTGTGTGTGTGTGTGTGTGTGTGTGTGTGTGTGTGTGTGTGAGTATGTGTGTGTGTATATATATATATATATATATATATATATATATATATATATATATATATATATATATATATATATATATATATATATAGATAGATATAGACACAGACACGTACACATATACATATACACACATGTTTTCAGCACATCCTTGTATCTGAAATATGTTTTTTTTCATTTCTTAAGTGATCCTATTCACCCAGGCTGTGCTGCAAATGGTCTACTGAGATCAGTGCACTATCCAGTAAACAAATATAAATAAATAAAAATAAATAAATTATTATAAATCTGCTTCAATTTTGGCACAACAGTATTATTTAGGTTACATAACTCAATGTCTGGAATTAGATCCCATTGATGCTGTCTTCTTTATTTTGTTAATTGCCATGATAATGTTATATATTTATATAAATGGAGTGTTGAATTCCAAACTGCAATCAGTAGAAAAACAACAAATTAATTAAAAAAATTATTAAATTCATTAGCTATAACCATATCATCTATAACTAAAGAGTTGTTAACTAATATAGCTCTTACACTGTCTTTAGTTTGGTAGTATTGCCTGTATATTAATAATAACTATTTTGTAAGTTGTATCTAGTGCTAATTTGCCATTGAATGTTTTTCTCATGCCTGATTTTGTTTTTCCAGATCTTACCCAATGCCTTCATTTTTTTAAACTACTTAGAAATTTCTTATGAGCCTGAAAGATCCTTATTTTTATTTCTTTTAAGTTGTAGTTAAATCATGGTTTCACAAAAAGGGGAATTTATTCTTATGAGCATTATTGATGCTGTAGACATAACACTAGATTTAATGATGTTTTCAAGAGTAATATAACCATGATTGGTAAGTTTGAGTGATATTTAAACTGGTTAACAATATTAATATTATTATTGAGACTATTATATGTCAATGCTACCATATTTCACTACTTAAATTTACAAACAATTACCAAAGACATTGCAAGTTCAAACACAATAACGTGATGATCCAAATTTCCTAAAGATTATACTATAGTAACATTATGTATATTTCTTGTAGTGTCATTTGCAGGAATATCTAAAAGACTCATTTCCCAAGTGTTTAGTTGCTAATTGTTCAAAACTATGATACGATAAAGTATTTATAAACTTCATAAACTCACTGGAACAAACACTTGTTTGCTGTTAGTATATTACAGTCAATGGTAGGATTGTTAAAATCACCTGACAACAAAATGTTTTAGTCTCAAATATTAAGTTCAGTTTGAACAAATGGTTCCAATGCTCCATAAGCCTCGTTCTAAACCTGCAATATCACAAAACAACTCTTAATTGTTTATTTAATCTCAGGCTTTGTATATCTACCACAATACATTCTAAGAGTCATCTGCTTTTACTAGGTCAGATGTCAAGGAGCTGTGAATAAGCAATAGCTTATCTCCTCCTTTTTATTTCTTAAGACATTCATATTTCTGAAAACCATCATTTAATACATCATCAGAATTGCAAGTCTGCTATTCTAATAATTTTACAAATTTCCATTTCAATTATGAGTCACAGTTCATGTTGTTTATTACTTATGCTACATACATTACAGAAATAGCATTTTACATTGAAATCAAGTCTTCTTTCACTGGCATTTCCTTTAATATTCAGTAGGGATAAAAAGGCTTCAAGTGCTCTATTATTTTAACTGAGACATACTTAAGTCCATAATTATTCAGATGAACTATCTTACACACATTCTAATGTCTGGGGCATAATTGCCCAAGTATGTAATTAACTTCATTGGATAAACCAGACAAATTTGCCACAGTCAAGTAATAAAGTTATGAACTCTGGTAAAGTGATAATCATTGGACTGAGGGAATGAAATGACCTAGTTTAGTATCAAATCCATTTAAGCCTTAATAATTAATACATTTATATTTTTCATATGATTTAGTGGTGTGGAATTTAAACAGTTTGTTCCAATATGTATAAAGAATTCAGTATGCTTTAGTTTGATTTGTGGGAGCCTGTCAGCTTGTTTGATGCAGTCAGTTTCAAACAAGTTATAACATAGACTGTCATGTTTGTTTTGTTAAGTTCGCTTAACTGTCGACTCTTAGGATTTGGGATAGAATCCTCAAATATTAAAATCTCACATATCTTATTGTATTGTGAGTAATATCCAGGGTCCTTAACAATCTTTATTATTCTCTTTATTGGGTATATTTTGTATAGTATTTCATTAAACCTTTTTTAATATGAATGTTGCAGTTGTTTGTTCACTGTGAATGTTGCAGTTCTTTGTTTGCTGTTTTGGGTTTTTAATATCTAAGCTCCAGACTTTGTTGATGTTACCTCCTAGTGTTTTCCAGTTTAATTTTCTGTTCTTAATAATTGTAATAATCCCTCTGCCTGTTTTTGATATTTCTATCTTGTTTCCTACTTTTCAAGTTTTCAGTGATTATTTCAAGATACAGTACACTTGGTATCACTTCATTTTTCATATCAGCTGGTAGTTTTTATTTTTGTGCAATGTGCTATTGTATCATTATTAATGTTGTCCTCTAGAGGCAAATCTAAGAACTCAGTCTTGTTAATGTCAGTAAGGGCTATTCCAGACATAGAATTCCCAGCTATGTTATCTACTTCAGTTGATATGGTAGATAATCTAAAATAAGGGGTATGAGTCATAATAGTTTCAGTGCTTTTTTCCATAGTTGAATTTGAAACCTCAGTAGTACTTAAGGTATATATTTCTGCTGTTTTATTCCTTTTATATTTTTATTCCTACAAGTAGCACTTTCATTGTACCTCATTTTCTTTGACTTATTAGCCTTAAGATCCTATAAGTTTTGCCAATTTGGTTTCTTCTTAATTTTTGGTTTTCACTTATTAAGAAATAAATATTTATCCTCTGAATTATTATTAATGTCAACATTTATGTCTTATTTCCAAACGATCCTGTATTCAAATACAGCCCTAAGTGCTACTACAATATTACAATTTCAAAAGGATATGTTCTTAGATTATTTAACCTCTAATATAATGAGTAGTTTATTCGGTTATCTATAATAAGTGCATATATTAAACAGTGATATCTTATTGTTCTTTATTAGTACATCACATTGGTTACCCTCTGCTAAGTAGTTGTTTTTAATTAAATCATTAAGTACATGCAAGTTGAAGAGATCCATAATTCACCAAATAGTGTATATTCCCAAATATAACTGAAAAAGTATTGACATATAATAATAATAATCAAGAAAACAAGATTATTATCATTAATAATATCTCTGCAAAATTGGCATACCAGAGTCTCTCACCATGTGTCATATTCAGGTCCTCATATGAGGATATGTTACCAAAATACAGAAGTATTTCAATGAATTGAAGGATTTTATAAAATTAGATTGTTTACAAAAAGAGGGGACAGAAATCACAAGTTTTCACCAAAATAAGTATGTGGTACAAATACAAGTACAAAATATCAATGTGGCAATAACTGGAATTAAATCTGTGCTAGAGATATACTTTAACTGCTGACAGTCCCTTGTTTACCATAGGATAGAAATTTGAGCTAGGAGTTTCCCCTTATTAATAGATTTTAGAGAAATAAACTAAAGTTGAATTATTTGTATCAATTACTGTAAATAATCTCAGTCATCATCAGCAACTACAAGTCTGAGTGATAATCTTACTCAGCATTAACTTTGAAGGCAACTGCTATGATCATAGTATATTTACTATATTTATAATATCTTTAGATTCCATAAAATAAGGTGAAGGAATACTCTGCAACACTGGGTCAGCCATAGGGTTAATGTAATAACAGATCTAAGTGAATAATTTTAGTGATGCATTTAATACCTATCTACCAGTCTTCTAGTATCACAGTATCATGCAAAGAAATGGACATCTGCTCTAACCCACATCAGCTCACTCAAGGACACAAAATAACTCATATTTTAAGAACACTATTAAAACTTGCAGAGTCATCTGAACTAAGAAAACAGGATGCATTTGATCTTAACTGCAAAGAAAATTCTCTAAACACAGGTTCTGTTTCTCAGATGCCACCTCTTATATTTACATTAATTTTCTCTAAGACAAGAAGCAAGATTAAAAAAACAAGGAATTCTGAGCATGTTTATACAGTAATCTTTTGGATCCTTTTTCCATATGTTATAAACATGTACATAAAGCCTTTATCAGAGACTTCTGCCAATGTTTTTATCTAAAATATATCCCAAGATGAGCAACAAGTGGGATATACTACCCCATGTTGTCATGGTTCATGAAATGGCAGGCATTGCCAACTGCCACTCTTCTATTACCATCATTAATAAAGGTGCACTAATTCATAGGTTAGTACTAGGCTAACTGCCCTTGTGAGCCATTTTAAGCCTACCTTATACTCTTTGTCATGTTCAAATTATATGAACTGATTGGCCAGGTTAGTTTGCATAGCTTTCTACTACTTGCCAGTCATGACAGGAGTGTGTTTTTCTGAAATGCCTTTATTCTTAATAAATGTATTTATTTTCACAGTACCATATCCTGTATAGTCAGAACCTAAGTGATGTATGCTGCTATGTCTAATTATCATGTGTAGCTTCTATTCCTGTGTACTTTCAGAAGTGCTCTACCATATTGCTATGGTAAAAGAGAATGACTGTTTTTGCATTTCTATTATGACTGGCTTGTGGACCATTTACTGAAGTTTGTGTTATTCCATTTATAGCTTCTTTCAAGTGAGTCAGTGGAACACCAAAGATGAACATTCAAGTTACCTCACTATGCAGCTCAGACAACACTAAACAGGACAGAACAGAACTTGATTATTCCATTGTAAAAATGTATTCTTGTCTTTTAATGTGTGCTGCAGTAGTACACAGGTTGCTCCCCAAGTAAGATATATTGCTTTTTCCTTTTTTTAAGTGAAACTTTAATGTCAGAAATATTTTGTCTTACTGCTTATGATGGACAGCCACTATGTGTATTAAGGTTAAGTTATTTAAGGCTGTCAGGGAGCAAAGGTACATAAACAAGAGTTTATGAAATGTAAACCAATTTGCATATCAAGTTCCAGAAGGTAGCTGCAACTGCCATGAGCTCAGTTTCATAAGATATCAATATAAATGATGGAATGGAAAGAAATTCTAAAAATGTGCTGGTGACGCACCAGAATACATCGTAGAATGGAGTCAAAGGATTCTGCTTGAATCATTTCTGTTTTCTGATCTAGACAGGGCAAGCATTTCTCGTATCTCATGTGGAGCAACAAAACAGAGCTTCACAACATCATAATACCCTAAAAATCCCCATGCTTCCTAAATGTAACTCCCTCATGCTCCCTAAATGTAACTCCCCCATGCTCTCTAAATGTAACTTCCCCATGCTCTCTAAATGTAATGCTCCCTAAATGTAACTCCCCCATGCTCCCTAAATGTAACTTCCCCATGCTCTCTAAATGTAACGCTCCCTAAATGTAACTCCTCCATGCTCCCTAAATGTAACTCCCCATGCTCCCTAAATGTATCTTCTTCATGCTCTCTAAATGTAACGCTCCCTAAATGTAACTCCTCCATGCTCCCTAAATGTAACTTCTCCATGCTCTCTAAATGTAACGTTCCCTAAATGTAACTCCCCCATGCTCCCTAAATGTAACTCCTCCATGCTCCCTAAATGTTACTCCCCCATGCTCCCTAAATGTAACTTCCCCATGCTCTCTAAATGTAATGCTCCCTAAATGTAACTCCTCCATGCTCCCTAAATGTTACTCCCCCATGCTCCCTAAATGTAACTTCCCCATGCTCTCTAAATGTAATGCTCCCTAAATGTAACTCTCCCATGCTCCCTAAATGTAACTTCCCCATGCTCTCTAAATGTAACGCTCCCTAAATGTAATTCCTCCATGCTCCCTAAATGTAACTTCTCCATGCTCCCTAAATGTTACTCCCCCATGCTCCCTAAATGTAACTTCCCCATGCTCTCTAAATGTAATGCTCCCTAAATGTAACTCCCCCATGCTCCCTAAATGTAACTTCCCCATGCTCTCTAAATGTAACGCTCCCTAAATGTAACTCCTCCATGCTCCCTAAATGTAACTTCTCCATGCTCCCTAAATGTTACTCCCCCATGCTCCCTAAACGTAACTTCCCCATGCTCTCTAAATGTAATGCTCCCTAAATGTAACTCCCCCATGCTCCCTAAATGTAACTTCCCCATGCTCTCTAAATGTAACGTTCCCTAAATGTAACTCCCCATGCTCCCTAAATGTATCTTCTTCATGCTCTCTAAATGAAACGCTCACTAAATGTAATTCCCCCATGCTCCCTAAATGTATCTTCCCCATGCTCTCTGAATGTAACGCTCCCTAAATGTAACTCCCCCATGCTCCCTACATGTAACTCCCTCATGCTCCCTAAATGTAACTCCCCCATGCTCTCTAAATGTAACTTCCCCATGCTCTCTAAATGTAACGCTCCCTAAATGTTACTCCCCCATGCTCCCTAAAAGTAACTTCCCCATGCTCTCTAAATGTAATGCTCCCTAAATGTAACTCCTCCATGCTCCCTAAATGTAACTTCTCCATGCTCTCTAAATGTAACGTTCCCTAAATGTAACTCCCCATGCTCCCTAAATGTATCTTCTCCATGCTCTCTAAATGAAACGCTCACTAAATGTAACTCCCCCATGCTCCCTAAATGTAACTTCCCCATGTTCTCTAAATATAATGGTCCCCAAATGTAACTTCCCAATTCTCCCTAAATGTAGCTCCCCCATGCTCCCTAAATGTAACACTCCCTAAATGTAACTCTCCAATGCTCCCTAAATGTAACTTCCCCATACTCTCTAAATGTAATGCTCCTTAAACTTAATTCCCCCATGCTCCCTAAATGTAATACCCCCGTTCTCCCTAAATGTAGCTCCCCCATGTTCCCTAAATATAACACTCCCTAAATGTATCTTTCCCATGCTCTCTAGCTGTAATGCTCCCTAAATCTACTTCCCCCATGATCCCGAAATGTAACTCCCCCTTTCCATCACTGCATGAATCCCTAAGCTATACTTCTACCCCCTTCTTATGTCTGTCACACTTAGGCTGCTTGAACTAGGCTATATGATCAGACAAGGCATGGTAGCTCTGCTGTCTGCACATGGCTACCGCACCTTGTCCAAAACCATGGTAGTGTTTGAGTACTGGCAGCAGCAGGTGCCACCTGCATAATGGCTGTGAGACAGTGGTCTTCAAGTGGCTGGGACTCTGGTTCTTGTAGTAGTTGCTAAATCAATGTGTTAACTTAATATACTTGTCAGTGTTGTATTTATGTTGTTCTGAGCTTCCAATAATGTGACTGTATAAATATAATTTTCTATGTTCAAAAAGAATGGCTCTAATTTTCTATATTCTGTAACCTCTGTACTGTATAACATCATAGTATTAGCTGTACCAAAAATTATGCATCACTTTGTCCATTGCCCCAGCCTGCTTAAAACAAATACATAACTAACAACCTACATACATAAAAAAGCATCACACAGTTTGCCAGTCCACCTTCAAGGAAGATGAGCATAGGATTACATTTCTCTGATACTCTTAACGCAGCCAGCCTGATAAGGTAGTTATATGCACTTTACAAAGTAAAAGCAGTTGGAATATGGATGACTATGAGTTAGCTTCCTAAAGATTAGTTGATGAAGGTTACAAATATCAATATGATGATAAAAAGGGTTCTTTTGATAGTGAGTTAGCAGACTGCATTGTATAATTACGCATTATCATATTTTGCTGCTTCACATGACAGATAGGTTCATATCATACTCAAACTATCCATTAGGTTTGGCATTGATGATTACTTCACCTCTTGATACCTAGTAAATTCTGGTGATGTAGGAAGAATATGGTAAATGTAACTTGACCAGATGAACTTCTTGAAAGCTGACTAAGTAAGTTTGCAGAGATATTCTTGTTTCACACAACTTAAATAAAATACATACTGAGGTTTATACTAGGCTAGCTGTCCTTTCAGAACATTTTAAGCCCAGTCAATTTTCTTTCAAAGATGGAAATCAAACTCTGTACCTTATGATTATAAGGTAAACACCTTAACCATTATGCCAGTTCCCCCTTTGTTATAAGTGGAATTGTGAGTTCATTTTCCTGTAGTCTGCTCTATGTGCATGTGTGTGTGTGTGTGTGTGTGTGTGTGTGTGTGTGTGTGTGTGTGTGTGTGTGTGTGTGTGTGCGCGTGCACATGTGTGTTTGTGTGCTGTCTGTGTATGTCTGTGTCCATTTGTGTCTGTCAGTGTGTGTTAGTGAGCATGTGTGTAATATTTTTTATTTTTATTGCACTTAAAATAGTTTCTATGAGCAGAGAGAGGCTGGATATTTGAACTAGGAAATGGCAGCTGGACAGTATGGTCACACATTAACAGTGCAGGTGAGCAGTATGGTCACACATTACCAGTGCAGCTGGACAGTATGGTCACACATTAACAGTGCAGCTGGGCAGTATGGTCACACATTAGCAGTGCAGCTGGACAGTATGGTCACACATTAGCAGTGCAGCTGGACAGTATGGTCACACATTAACAGTGCAGCTGGGCAGTATGGTCACACATTAGCAGTGCAGCTGGACAGTATGGTCACACATTAGCAGTGCAGCTGGACAGTATGGTCACACATTAGCAGTGCAGCTGGGAAGTATGGTCACACATTAACAATGCAGCTGGACAGTATGGTAACACATTAACAGTGCAGCTGAGCAGTATGATCACACATTAACAGTGCAGCTGGGCAGAATGGCCACACATAAACAGTGCAGCTGGGCAGTATGGTCACACGTTAACAGTGCAGCTGGGAAGAAGGTGGACATTAAGCAGAAAGGACTGGTGGAAGACTTTCTCATTGGACTCTTACAACAGCAAACAAAGTTCCTTAGAAGAAGCAGATAGACTACACTGCTTAGTGTGGATGGATAGATAATAATTATGAAGATGAAAAGCACGTCTTGACATCATGACCAGTTAGAAACAATTGAGCATCAGTGTTGCTCTGTGTTGTGCTAGTTCATAATGGCTATCTGTAGCGGTGAGAAAATACTTTTCCAGTGTAATATAGAAAGAAATCATAACTGGAAATGTTTAAGCATCATAACTTAATAGGTCATGCAATGCATTCAAGGAGATAATTAAGAATTCTGCTGCTCAGCCGAATGTCTCTCTTCAAGATGCATGCCTTCTTTCAAAAACCCTGCTCTGGGATTACAACCAGAGATGGGTGTAGTATGAGATTTTTTTTTGGCCACAACTTGTTCAGTGATAGGATGTTGGCATGTCCTACAGTTTGCAATAGTGTGAGCCAGGCAGTCTCACCTTCATGTAATCATTACATGTGCTAAACAAAGTGCAAAATACCCACATTTTAGTTTTCTGGTAATATGTAATGCACAATTCTCTTCTGAAGGACATGGAATGTCATTTTCTTGGAAATAAGCTGTGACTGCCTGCTCCTTAGCATCTCATTCATGCAACTTATGAACGTAGTCCATGATGAGAATGGGATTTGCACATGTAAACTAACCTAGACAGTAATAAAAAGGTGATTAAATGCATTAGCTCTGCAATTAATAAAAATAATTGCAATACTTTTCTTGTTGTTTGTAGGTAGAAAAAGCTATTTGTGCTTGTAAGATTAAAGAACATTTGAAAATACCCCTAGACTTCTTTCACATTTGTTGATAGATTTTTAAATTAAACCTTGAATTGTAATCTAAATTACCTTCAACGATTCATGGTCCCTGTAATGAACTCCCACATTCCTGCTGTCATGCAGCAATGATATACTGTAAATGGTAACTGCACTTGGTTGTCCTGAATACAGTTTTAATGTTAAAGCACAATATTATTAGAACAGAACTATAACATCCAGAATGAAAATCAGGCATAATTTCTTAGAAACAGGAGCAGATATTTTATTCATTTTGTTTAGTGTACTTTGCACATGCTATTCCACAGCAAGTAAGCAAGATCTGGCACAAACACATGAATACCCTTACCCTCGTAGATTTTAAGATTTTATCATGCAAAATGAACTGCAATGCATTTCACTTTCTAATCACACATTCTGTGGTTATTATATGCATAAAATGTCATGAAAACGCGCGCGTGTGTGTGTGTGTGTGTGTGTGTGTGTGTGTGTGTGTGTGTGTGTGTGTGTGTGTGTGTGTGTGTGCGTGTGTGCGTGTGTGTGTGCGTGTGTGTGTGGGGGGGGTGCTCGGGCGTGTGTTCTGTGAAATGTATTAAATTTCAGCAAATACAGACTCACTGCCTGCTGATTAAAACTAGTCAATACAAATTTATTTAATAATTACTAACTTCTTATCTATTATCTGTTAACAAGGCAAGGTGATTTATCTCATGTGGTCCTTTTCGGTCATATTCTAGACCATATAAGAGTTTTGAGAAAATAAGTAAAGACAAAACAAAATACATACTGTATATACCACATGACTGCATATGCACGATAGTAAAGCACAGCAGACTAACTATGAGGGACAGCTTGCTTGTTACCCAAATTATGTTATTTGCTCTGGATCTGCATTATTAACTCAAACACCAATTGATTGAGTTTTGCCAATGCTATGACAACTGCTCCATGCATTTCAATCTCACCACACCCACCCTCACTGAGATGTGGGAGCTCTGACAACTCTTAGACTGAAAGCCAACATATAAATATATTGTCCCCAAGGTCAAACCAGCTTAGAGAAACTGTACTCACAGACACAGTCAGTGTATTCCAGTGTCTCAGACTGGAATACACAGACAGGCATTTGGCTGTGAGCAGATGAGCTGTAAGCAGTTGAAAGGCAACAAAGTAAAAGATAACCACCTTTTTGTCCATAATTAATGCAGACACAAAGCGTACCACACAATGGAAGGGTACAGTATAGTATGTTATACATATATTCAAAGCTAAGATGATCTGTAAAGTGTAAGGTGCACAAGCCATCATCATGCATTTTGCTAGATTCCAGGTTATTAATAAACAGTGACTCTAAGCACATTATCAAATGTATACAGTTATTACAGGCTACTCTTACTACAGCATGACATATTCTGGAGATGTTGTTTCATCATTCCTGTTATCTTGCCTGAATCAGGAACTTTTATTTCAGCATTTAGTAAGGCTCAATTGAATCAATGCATTCTGCACTGGGGGCTTGCCTGTTTACCACCATAATTGTAAGCTGAGTGCCTAGAGATTGCTTGACATACTGGCAATTTGCTGAGCATCATCTAACCTAGATACTCTTACTCTTGTAACAACAATGCCAATCAGAAAAGTAACATCGGGCCATAGGAATGATGGTCACCTCCCCCAAAAAAATGGTCAGCTGTAGAAAAACTAAATTTTTACATGGACATTTTATTACAATAAATTAATATCATTTTAGCAAAAACAAACTGCTGTCTGAAATGTAAATGAAGCCAAAAATATTAAAGCTCATAAATGTTCTTACTAGCTTTGAACTTCAGATCTTAAAACACCCAGCAGATTTGGGAAAAACCTATAGTGAGATCATCTGGCTTTTAAGTGAAGGCAGTAAAGCTCATTCATTACTGTTGAAACTTTTTGCCTGAATATTCGTGCTACAAGGGGAGCTGGCTAGTTCAATGCAAGTTTAGGCTTTCCTGAATGGGGCTGGAGTGACATCAAACATAGTTGCATTTTTATATAAACATTTGTTCATATACCTCTGCATGTGTTCTCTGGCTATCTCACAGCAGTAGTCTTCAATCTACATGCCTCTAATGAACACACTGTGCCCCTGAACTGTACCAGTGGACCTGACCCTTGCATTCCCAGGCACCATCTCCCATATGCAGACATCATTTGGATGCTCTATTCTTTCAAACATGGCTGCATAAGCACAGTGTAGGCTTGATTAGAAAACAAAATTACTTGCAGCACAGGCAGATAGGTGGTACACTTTTTTTGTCAGTGTGAATGAGAAAGGCACAGATTATAAAGCATGATATTGGGGGCAATGCGCCCCTGGAAATTAAAAAGACGTGACTATATCTTATAGGATGTGAAATAATCACTCCATAAAAGTACCTTAAGGACACACAGAGATTGCTTTGTCAAATACACAATTAAAAAAGGAATAAAACTTATGTATTCGATGCAGCAATAAAAAAATCAATAAATAAACAGTGGAAGACTGGGAATGAAGTACATTTTAAATAATAGGATATTTATTAATGAGCTACATTGGTGTTAGGAAACATGAAGGTCAGTAATGGAACTATATACACTAGTGTAGTTATCACATAGCACTTAAATCATACCATCCAGCTCCTAACTAATGTAATTAGCATATAACATTTGTAATGTAGTTATCACATTGCATTTAAATCATAACTTCTAGCTCCTAAGTCCGAAGATTATATCTACTCAGAAAAATTCCACTCTGTTGATAAAATTCTATCTAAATTCATAAACCCAAATCAGGTCAATATACAAATAGAGATATCTCCGCTGCACAGAATTTTGCGGATTGTCTCTGATTTTGCCTCAGGGCTCATAAATGTTTTATTTTCTGGTAAACTGCTGAGGAATACAGACAGTCAGTAACATCAGGCATTGCAATTTCCTACTTCTCATGATTCACAAATTTCACATAAATGTAAAACCTCTTGTTTTATTAACTTTTCTTTCAGTGAATTAAAATAATATTTAAAAGTTGCCCTCAGTTTTGGTCTTTTGCCCCCCACCCCTATTATTTTTTACTTTGTCCAGGATTATTGAGCAAAGAAGTTGAGAGGTATGGACATATATCAGCTGTCCACCTCACTATTATTGTTTAAGCTTGTATAGCTCTCTTGACTATAAAAAATGCAGGGTGGCTGTTCACTTTTGTCAAGCTTAAATTAATTAGTTTATCTAAATGCATGTAGCATGCCCTTTTCTGCTTCTTGAAGTGAAGTAGTGGCAAGCTGTGAAAGTGCGTGACACAGTTGGTCCTGCAGTATGCTCCCACTGTAGGAAGGTAAGCATCCCTGCCCCAGGAAAGTCCTTAACCTCTCCTTAGGAAAGCACCAGCATAATCCCTGCCCTAGTACCAAATAGTGTCTCTTTGTCAATGCTTCCCTGGTAGTTTATGTGCCTTTCCTTCTCATTTAAAATCAAATTCAAATTCACATTCCAGTTCTATTCATGTGTGCTTTTGTTGTGAAAATAACCTGATAAACTTTAGACTGAAGAATATGGTCTATGTTGTTATTTTTTTTTTTCCTGCTGAAATCATGACTAGTTAGTTCTTTTCTTGCACTATGGTATTATGTAAAATTTACTCTATCCCGTTCAGTGTTGGAGGAACATATCACTCTGTCTCTTCAGCTGATATGGGAGTGATGGCCTTAATAAACAGGAGAGTGAATGTCTCAACAAACAGAAGCTAAATTGCTGTAATGTAGTAATGCCAACATCTAGTGCACACGCATTTTCTCTAAAGTACTACACAGCATTTCAAGCTTGGTTCAGAGTTTTTTTTTCTTTATGAGGAATAAGTAAGTGTTCAGGTTGTGGTGTACATACTTTTTGGGAATCACTTTCAATATTCTTAAGACTTTTCATGTAGCATCAGATGTTATGTCTTAGGACAGCCAGTCTGTTAAAATATTTATCCTTCCCCCAGCACCTAACCATGTCACAAACTTTCTTCGCATCAATGCACAGAGGGCTAGATTCCATAAACTTTGAGGAAAATGGCAGATTACACAAAGTTCCACATGAGATTTGTGGCAGGTTAAGTAATATGCAGATGTGACCCACATGACTCAATGTCTAATGAGTATAACATAGTGCAATGTATACAAAAGAAATAACCAGTGATACTGCAGCAACTAAAGTCAGGTTTTACAAAGTTGTAATACAAGGCAAAATCATCCATGAAGTGATATATTAGTATTATGATGCATGTGTAGAAAGTAGACATACTCAATGGAACATGTCAGTAATATGTGGAAAACACTGACTGAGGACAAACGTGTATCAACAAATGTCCAATAAAACCACAAATATGAAGATAACAGATGCCACAGGATACAAAGCTTTAATACGTAAAGCGCTTTTCGTCTGCTCAAAAAGCAGACTTCATCAGACAAAGTATAGATGGTAGTAGTGTGATTTTATAGCCAAAATGACATCATCAACTACAGCCATTAAGCAATTAACAACATAAGTTAATTAATTCAAATAGTTCAAATATTTAAAAAGAACTATTTAAAAAGACTTATTTTAGGAAATGACCAACATAACCCCACAAAACTCTACAATAATCAAAAACATACAACTATAAACAAGTGTTTAGAAATAAACAGTTATATCAAGATAAATGATAAATGTACACACAGATAAAAAAATGTTAAAAGATGTATCTAATGTTAGTGAAAAACTAACTATATTAATATATACAAGTAATAAATATTAAACCTATTCAAACACATTTATAAATAAAAACCTTGGCTATATAATATTAATAACCATGAACTATAAGAATGGCATAAATAGCCACATAAACTGTTCATGAAATTTATATAATAATAAATATACTATCTGCTGATGTTTAAACTTCAAGTTCATATACAAAAAATATATATACAAAAGAATACATATATTAATACAGTTCTAAATCATTAGTGAAAAAAGCCAAAAATAGCTAATAATAAAAATAAAAAATAAGCAAAAAATAATAAAGAAAAATCATAAATCCAAACTATCTGTTCTATCTTATAAGACTCTTTAGCTTTAATACACTACTAATAGAGCAACTATCATTCAATCCTGGGTAGGCATAAGCATTCAGCCTAATCTGCCATTTAAGTTCAAGTTCTTCAAGCAACAGTTTAAGTGGAGCACCTCTTTTCTTTTCTAATACTTGGTCAATTACCATAAATTTAAAAGAATGGTCACTAAAATTAATTATATGTTTAGCTAACGCATTCTCCTCTTTCCTTTTTCTCATTGCGTACTGGTGTTCATAAATACGTTCTCGTAACTTACGTTCAGTCTTCCCAACATAGAATCCTGAACACTTCTGGCATTGAGCCAGATACACGACCATGCTAGTGTTACAAGTCGCTCTACAACGCAAGTCAAAACAATTATTATTAACAAAAAATCTATTGGACTCATTAATATATTTACAATAATTACAATTTTTGCATTTATACATGCCTGGTGTTCTTGTAAAGCTAGTATTACAACTTTCAAATAATATTTTCATATTCTTACCTCTCCTAAAAGTTATTTCTGGGTGGCTTCCTACTTTCCTCATCACACTTGCATTATTATTAAATATACCCCAATTTTTCTTAATAATGTCAATCAGGAAGTAGATGTTAGTGGAGTAAGTAAGAATTAGCCTAGGTTTGGAAATCAGAGCTAGATCATTGCCATTATTGACTATATTAGGGACAGGGTTCGATGTAGTTTGGCTCTCGCCATGAGCTGATTTACTCAAAATAGGTTGGTATATCCCTCTATTCCTTTTATCACTAACTTCTTTTACTAAAGCATTCAATAGTTGCAGTGGGTACCCTCTATGTGTGAAAATATTAGTTAGTAACTCACACTCGTTGAAGAAATCAGCATCCAGGCTAGTAATACGGGCGGCTCTTACTAATTGCCCCTTAATAACTGATCTTTTCTGATAATTAGGATGGCAGCTACTGTAATGTAGAAGTGAATTAGAGTATGTACCCTTCCTGTAGATCTTAGCCACATAAGCTTTTAAATCAACTCTCTTGGTTAGCCATATATCCAAATACGCTATTGCAATCTTGCCAAAGGAAGAAGTAAAGGACAAGAAATTAGTAGTAGTATTAAAGTAATCCACAACTATTACACTATCTATTTCTTCTCCTTGTAGCAAGATGACGATGTCGTCCAAATAGCGGGTGTAGTACTTAATTTTTGCCATCAGTGACTCATTATTGAATATATACTCCCTTTCCCAATGGGCCATTACCATATTGGCTAAACTAGCCCCACAAGGGGAGCCCATGGCTACCCCAACATTTTGGAGGTAAAAATTATCTCCTAACATGAAATAGTTATTATACAATATTATGTCCAACAGTTCTAATACTAGAGCTATTTCCACCGTTGATGCTTTACTCTTCTTTAAGTATATAGCCACCCAATCAGTGGCTATATTCAAAGGTATACAACCGCAGAGCCCAACATACCAATGGAGGTCATCCTAACACTTCAGGTTATCCCCAGGGTTTTCAGGAAGTCAATCACTTGGGAGCTATTCCCAAGCAACGGAACAACTATCATGCCAACCAGGGGCACTTGCAGAGGTACCAACAATGAAGGCAATGACGGTGATGCCAGTCAGCACTGTCGGAGACTACAGTACATCCTACGACGACTTCAATGTTGACTTAGAGTCTATGGACAATATAGTTACTCCAACTATGCCAACTGATGGCATTGTTAATATTGATATTAATATTGATATCACCGTCCATGAAATGAATTTAGAGTCTGTTACCTCTGATATGAACTCTACTAGTGGGGTTTCAAAACCTATTATTACAACAAATAGTACTGGTGACTACCATATTTATAATTTTTCAGATGTCCCAATAGGTAGTGACTTAGCAGAATTATTGGCCAAAGGATATACTTATGTACCACAGCACAAATTTAATTTGGTAAACACTATAGTAGATATTAATTATTTACACGTAAATTGAATTTTAATTTGATGTTTGGTAATAATTCTAATAATGCCACTAATGACACTCTGAGGGTCCCCAGTACATATAACCCCCCACTACATCCTACTATCCAGTGCTTTGAGAGCATGTGTGAACTGGACTTAAGGCATACATTCATTCCTCCACATAGTTATGAACAAGAGATGGTGTTTAGACAAGAACTCGAATTAATAGAGTTCGTTAGATCACATAACTTACGCATTTGTAAACCTGATAAGGGTGGAGGAGTGGTGATTTTCAATAAAGATGACTACTTTGAACGTATGTCTAATCTCTTAGATGGGGATGCTTATGAACTAAGCTCTAAATTAGATATTAGGAAAGCTTATAACATCATTAAAAATAGTCTTGAGGACATGTTTAACAATGGTTGTATTGATCAAGACCAATTTAATTACCTGAAGACCATGTATCCAAGATTTCCATGTATATTTGGAATACGCAAGATACATAAGGGGTTACATAACCCACCTATGCGCCCCTTAGTGGATGGTCGAGGATCTCCCACGTATACATGTGCCAAGTTAGTGGACCACATCTTACAAAAGTACTTGGTGCAAGAAGAACAAATCTGTAAGGACTCGTGGTCATTTTTGGCAAAAATATCAGAACTTGAATTTGATGATAAATGTAATTTCCTAACCTTGACGTTAAAGATTTATATACTTGTATACCTTTGAATATAGCCACTGATTGGGTGGCTATATACTTAAAGAAGAGTAAAGCGTCAACGGTGGAAATAGCTCTAGTATTAGAACTGTTGGACATAATATTGTATAATAACTATTTCATGTTAGGAGATAATTTTTACCTCCAAAAAGTTGGGGTAGCCATGGGCTCCCCTTGTGGGGCTAGTTTAGCCAATATGGTAATGGCCCATTGGGAAAGGGAGTATATATTCAATAATGAGTCACTGATGGCAAAAATTAAGTACTACACCCGCTATTTGGACGACATCTTCATCTTGCTACAAGGAGAAGAAATAGATAGTGTAATAGCTGTGGATTACTTTAATACTACTACTAATTTCTTGTCCTTTACTTCTTCCTTTGGCAAGATTGCAATAGCGTATTTGGATATATGGCTAACCAAGAGAGTTGATTTAAAAGCTTATGTGGCTAAGATCTACAGGAAGGGTACATACTCTAATTCACTTCTACATTACAGTAGCTGCCATCCTAATTATCAGAAAAGATCAGTTATTAAGGGGCAATTAGTAAGAGCCGCCCGTATTACTAGCCTGGATGCTGATTTCTTCAACGAGTGTGAGTTACTAACTAATATTTTCACACATAGAGGGTACCCACTGCAACTATTGAATGCTTTAGTAAAAGAAGTTAGTGATAAAAGGAATAGAGGGATATACCAACCTATTTTGAGTAAATCAGCTCATGGCGAGAGCCAAACTACATCTAACCCTGTCCCTAATATAGTCAATAATGGCAATGATCTAGCTCTGATTTCCAAACCTAGGCTAATTCTTACTTACTCCACTAACATCTACTTCCTGATTGACATTATTAAGAAAAATTGGGGTATATTTAATAATAATGCAAGTGTGATGAGGAAAGTAGGAAACCACCCAGAAATAACTTTTAGGAGAGGTAAGAATATGAAAATATTATTTGAAAGTTGTAATACTAGCTTTACAAGAACACCAGGCATGTATAAATGCCAAAATTGTAATTATTGTAAATATATTAATGAGTCCAATAGATTTTTTGTTAATAATAATTGTTTTGACTTGCGTTGTAGAGCGACTTGTAACACTAGCATGGTCGTGTATCTGGCTCAATGCCAGAAGTGTTCAGGATTCTATGTTGGGAAGACTGAACGTAAGTTACGAGAACGTATTTATGAACACCAGTACGCAATGAGAAAATGGAAAGAGGAGAATGCGTTAGCTAAACATATAATTAATTTTAGTGACCATTCTTTTAAATTTATGGTAATTGACCAAGTATTAGAAAAGAAAAGAGGTGCTCCACTTAAACTGTTGCTTGAAGAACTTGAACTTAAATGGCAGATTAGGCTGAATGCTTATGCCCACCCAGGATTGAATGATAGTTGCTCTATTAGTAGTGTATTAAAGCTAAAGAGTCTTATAAGATAGAACAGATAGTTTGGATTTATGATTTTTCTTTATTATTTTTTGTTTATTTTTTATTTTTATTATTAGCTATTTTTGGCTTTTTTCACTAATGATTTAGAACTGTATTAATATGTGTATTCTTTTGTATATATATTTTTTGTATATGAACTTGAAGTTTAAACATCAGCAGATAGTATATTTATTATTATATAAATTTCATGAACAGTTTATGTGGCTATTTATGCCATTCTTATAGTTCATGGTTATTAATATTATATAGCCAAGGTTTTTATTTATAAATGTGTTTGAATAGGTTTAATATTTATTACTTGTATATATTAATATAGTTAGTTTTTCACTAACATTAGATACATCTTTTAACATTTTTTTATCTGTGTGTACATTTATCATTTATCTTGATATAACTGTTTATTTCTAAACACTTGTTTATAGTTGTATGTTTTTGATTATTGTAGAGTTTTGTGGGGTTATGTTGGTCATTTCCTAAAATAAGTCTTTTTAAATAGTTCTTTTTAAATATTTGAACTATTTGAATTAATTAACTTATGTTGTTAATTGCTTAATGGCTGTAGTTGATGATGTCATTTTGGCTATAAAATCACACTACTACCATCTATACTTTGTCTGATGAAGTCTGCTTTTTGAGCAGACGAAAAGCGCTTTACGTATTAAAGCTTTGTATCCTGTGGCATCTGTTATCTTCATTCCTTGGCGAAAGTTGTACTGCCTTTGGTTCCCGGTTTAGTTTTCTAAGTTTGTGTTTTCAAGGATTAATAAAACCACAAATATCTGTGATATGTTGCAGATATCATCACAGAATGCAGACATACATGTACACTTACACATCAATTATAATTTGTGGAATCCATCGTAATCTGCAAAAATTTAAATAAAAAAAATCATTAGTTACAGTGAAATGGCACCCACAGCTACATTGCCAATGCTACAATAGCTGACAATGGGTGCAGGACATGTTTGGGGAACACAAGTAACATACACTCAAGGAATAGGGTGATAATAATGCAGATGCAGGGTGTGGGTGAAGAAGAGGTGAGCATAAGAAGGATGACAGAATAGGAAGGATAGCAGGAGAATCAGAGACCCTAAGCAATTTTGGGTGGGACAGGAATAGGCCCCTTTTTTGTTTTTTGGAGAATAAAATGTTTGGAAAACACATGGGAAGAGGAAGTGGGGAAAAATGAGGGTACAAACATATAACAAGTAACATAAGAAGTGATAGACAAAGGATGGTAATATGCATAAAGGGTAGGTGAGGTACACACACAGCACACATATGGACTGTACAACACAGGTTAAGGAAAGATGACAGACATCGTAGGGATGCATATCAGCCATGGTGCACCTCAATAATACATTATATACCAATGCACAAAGCAGTGCTGAGATTTCACCAACTGTGTGACAGTCATACAAAAAAGGAGAATGACTGGTGGTAGGTGTGTGCCACACAACACTAAATGGGGAATCCTGGCATTGCAGTACACAATGAACATCAAACATCCACCACTGGGTTGTTGGTAGTGCAAGTGTAAGTGAAGCAACATCAAGGCTGATTAAATCCAACAAAGGAAATGTAGGATCATAAAAGCAAAGGTCAGATTAGATCTTCCAACCCTGCATACAATAGGGGAACAACTAAGCACAGTGCCAAGTAGGAGTACTGCAGCAAAAGAGCAATGTGGCCGTGTAATAAAGCAATAAGTGTATACATCACTATGACAGGAGAAATGAGATCCTAACGTCAAAGAACCCATTCCATATTAGAGACAACACAGGTGGTGTTTGGGTATGCAGTGTAGATATGTGGCATGCAATGATATCACATAAGCCAAACACAGAGAAGGCTCATCACACATACCCATGCCAATGACATGCAATGCGATATTGCCATGTACAAATCACATGGTGACACCGACACATTTCTAAATAACATATTAATAATACAAATTAAGGACAGTCAGCCTGTGTATGCATAACTATACAGGAAACATAGATGTTTCTAGGTAATGCATGACACACAAGTAAAATGAAAAGAGATGGAATCATCTCAGTGAGCACCACATTGTGTGCATATGCACTGCATGTGTATGATAGCCTATTCCGGTGGCACAGTATCGTGTAAGCCCGGTACACCTACATTCCAATGATGATACATTACACAAAGGTGAATATATACATATACATACACCATGTATTTGTGAAACATATAGGCAAAGCAATAAAAGGGAAGGAGAGTGGACACCATATGTTCACAGTAGAAAGTAAATTCATGCATGAAAAAGCTGGCACAGAAAAAAAAAATATGACAAGCATGTCCAAGTGAAAACATTGTGCATGCATTTGTCCCCACCACAAGATGGACTGCAAATCCCATGCAAGGTACATGAAGCAGAGGGCCAGTTTCTAGCACATTAGCAGTGTACATTGGTAAAGGCTATTGACATGTCTTTGTAACAAATGACACAAACAACAATGTAATGTTCAACAGATAAACAGCAATTAGCATAGGTACATAATGAAAGTAGGGCTGAATATCATATACCCATACATACTGCCATGCAAACATAAAATAACAGGTGGCACACTCACCAAAAGTGATAACATCAGAATGGGTAAGTGTGTGTGAATGATTACAGAATAGTCATGTATACACAACTATGGCATATCATCTGCAGGAAAGTTCCTTATTCCTACTATAGCATGACAATGGGTGATATTTGTGTTTTCAATGTTATGGAGATACAAATATATAGCCATACAAAGCAATGCAGCTGTAGTATACATAATTAGAATTGGACATGTATGTTAACATGTATAATAGACAGCTAAGCTGTATACATGTTGGAGTAAAAACTACAGGCACAATACAGTGGTGTCTGCCATAATAACAAGGCTGCACAACAAAAGGCATTCAGTACATGTTCCATTCATATGATAACATCATGAATTTCCCTAAGATATTGTGGAATGTCAATCCTTGTTGTTAACACCATACAGCAATGTGACAGGTAATGCAGATATTAATAACAGAGGCATACATTACAACATTAGAAGAAAACTGTGTGTTATGTGGCACACAAATTAGCATTAGATATCACACATGGGTAGCTTTCCAATGGGACCTCCTGACACACCAATGTCACTATCAGAGCAAATACAACAATATGTTATATATGTAAACAGGCATACCAAAAACAAAAAGTGACATACCAATGTGTGCAAAATATGCACATATATCATCCAGTGGATGTATTCTCAGGAGAATGGCACTACAGTAGTATGTGTGTGCAATGTTATTAAACTTAGCATGTATAATGTAGCACATTTACTTATGTCATCAACTTTCCATGTATTCATGTGAAAATTGTCAGCAAGACGAGTGTGTCACAGTGGCAGAATGCTAACTGCATCAGGCATACTTGTCATATACAAGGGCAAACTGGATCTCAAACAGCAATGTTATAGTCCACTGCATGTAGATGAGGCAAGCCACATACAGAGTACAGGAATATCTCTCTTGCTCTTCTGTAACACCATCTGCATCAAATGATCACTTGGCACAATGGTGAAAATGGCTGCATCTTATTTTAACATGCCTTATAATGCAGCAATAATATATAACCCAATACAAGCTGAATCGTGAAGTGTGCTCATCTTAAAAGCACGAGTGCAGTATGGTATGTCATAGACAATACTTACATTCCAGAGGGCTTTCCCTGGTGACGTCAAATGTATCAAATGATTTCCCAGAAGGATTCAAGCATGATCCATGCCATGTCCTGGAAAAACATGCACATTGTGTCCCTCATGTGAGTCTGGAAGGCATCAGTGACATCACCAATCTGGTTCTTCAGGTCTAGCGGCTGCTGTGGCAGAAGATATTGCCTTTATTGGTCTGCAGGAACAATGGCATGGGCTGGTCTCAGTCACTCATTGACATCATCATCCTGGTGTCTGCCCTGGTCCTTAGAGTCACATTATGCCAGATGTGGTCGAGCACATCATTATTTTTGGTAGATGGGTGGATTGGCATGGCAAGATGATAACTGCACATCCTTACATATTCCTAAAAGAACCTTAAGAGTAAAAAAAACAGACATATATACAACTATATATATATATATATATATATATATATATATATATATATATATATATATATATATATCATCATCTTCTTTCAGCTGTTCCCGTTAGGGGTCACCACAATGGATCATCTGTTTCCATTTCATCCTGTCCTCTGCATCTTGCTCTGTCACACCAACCACCTGCATGTCCTCTCTCACCACATCCATAAACCTTACCTTAGGCCTTCCTCTTTTCCTGTTACCTGATAGCTTCATCCTTAGCATCTTTTTCCCAATATACTCAGCATCCCTCCTCAGCACATGTCCAAACCAGCATAATCTTGCCTCTTTGGCTTTGTCTCCAAACCTTCCAACCTGGGCTGACCCTCTAATATACTTATTCCTAATCCTGTCCACCCTCGTCATACCCAGTGCAAATCTTAACATCTTTAACTCTGCCACATCCAGCTCTAACTCCTGCCTTTTTGTCAATGCCACTGTCTCCAACCCATATAACATAGCTGGTCTCACTACCCTCTTGTAGACCTTCCCTTCCACTCTTACTGGTACTCATCTGTCACAAATCACTCCTGACTCTCTTCTCCACCCACTCCATCCTGCCTGAACTCTCTTCTTCACCTCTCTTCCACACTCACCGTTACTCTGAACTACTGATCCCAAGTATTTAAACTCATCCGCCTTCGCCATCTCTACTCCTTGCATCCTCACCATTCCTCTATCCTCCCTCTCATTCACATACATATACTCTGTCTTAGTCCTGCTGACCTTCATTCCTCTTCTCTCTAAAGCATATCTCCATCTCTCCAGGGTCTCCTCCACCTATTCCCTACTCTCACTACAGATCACAATGTCATCCGCAAACATCATAGTCCACGGGGACTCCTGTCTGATCTCATCTGTCATATATATAAAACACTCAAACATCCTATACAGTATCTATCTCTTTTATATGTAATGTGTTACTAAGGTGAGAATTAATAGTACGTAATGCTTATATCAAAATATGCAATACATCAAAGCCTACCATATTACAGACTTGTCTGTTTTGTAAGTCAGCCTGTCATGGAAAACACATTTGCACTGCATTCATATAATACTTAATGGATTCCCATAATGGGATCGAAATATCAAACAATATTGCCATATCAATATAGTAAAAAATAAACAACAACACAACTTGGAACAGTACAATAAAAGCAAGTAAATGAAAATAAAATAAAAGTACTGAGCCTGCAAGGCTTAAAATAAAACCAATATTTAATACACAAGAGAACAAGGTAAAACAAAGTAAATGCTTTCACGGTTCTCACACCGCTTCATCAGACATTCTCAATACAGAAAGAAAGCAATTAAATAAGATTACAAAGAAACAATCAAACCAATAAAAGACAAGCCTCTAATTAAAAAGACTATACTAGTGTTTCAGAGGGCATGCCTTCAAAAAAGGTTTTAAAGTAAAAACACCATTGAGACCTGCAGGTCTCCCTGCATTAAGAAGCAGTATCCATTCCTGTTCTGCTGCTTCTGTACGATTGGGTAGGTCACTACCCCTACTTTTACTTTAAAACCTTTTTGGAAGGCATGCCCTCGGAAACACTAGTATGTTTGTTTTCTTTCGGCTTTTCCCGGTTAGGGGTCGCCACAGCAGAACTCCGGTCCACTAATGATTGGCAGTTGATTTTTATGGTGCCAAGGTGCCAGCCCAACACCCAACCACACATGTCTTTTGAATGCCACTCGACCACGGGGAGGACATACAGACTCCACACAGAAGGCGCTCCAGCCAAGAATCGAACGGGAGAACCTCTTGCTGTGAGGCAACAACGCTACCACTGCACCACCTTGGCTTCTCTCTGAAACACTAGTATAGTCTTTTTAATTAGAGGCTTGTCTTTTATTGGTTTGATTGTTTCTTTGTAATCTTATTTAATTGCTTTCTTTCTGTATTGAGAATGTCCAATGAAGCGGTGTGAGAACCGTGAAAGCTCTTACTTTGTTTTACCTTGTTCTCTTGTGTATTAAATATTGGTTTTATTTTAAGCCATGCAGGCTCGGTACTTTTATTTTATTTTCAATATCGCCATATCCTCTGACAATGTAATGTTTGCCACTATAAAAGTTGTGTAAGAAAGCCTGTTAGCAATAATAAAAATGTAGCAGAACAGAGCTATGAGACATCTTCATAGGTTCATAGGTTCATAGGTAGGTACTAGACTATCAGCCCAAGGGCCTACGTAAGCCTAGCCAACAAGATTCCCTGGCTTATGCCACCCAAGAAAGTTATTTTCCTGTGCCACTGTTGAGCAGAGTCACAGAAGTGATCCCCGGGGTGTATTTTCTATCTCCCATCTGCTCATCAAGATTTTTCTTGAAGAGTGCTAATGAAGAACTTTGCTTGACATAGATGGGTAGCCTGTTCCAGAGTATGGGAAGTATCTGGGACAGGAATCTATCCCTCCAGCATGTCCTGTTTATTGTGATGACAAGGTTTAGGTCCCTAGAGTGTGTAGCTGGAGGGATTGGGATTTCTTTAGGTGTAGCATGTCCAACAGCTCTGGGTTTGACAGAGCTTTATATGTTAGGCAGAGATCACCTCAGAGTAGGTGATTTTCCATAGAGTAAAGTTGGAGTTTTTTGAGATAGTCAGTGTACAGCATTTGTTTGAGGCCAGTAATCCTCTTTGTGAGGTACTTCTGTGGCCTTTCCAGCTGCTGTAGATGTCTTGTGAGGTGCATTCCAAAAGGGGTGTTGTTTTCTATAATGGGTCTAATGAGTGTCGAGTAGAGGGGAACAATGACCTCTTTTCTCCTGGATGAGAACCCTTGTATGATGAGGTGTGCCACGTAGAAGGACTTCCTCACTACTGTGGTGATGTGACTATCAAAGGAGAGTCTACTGTCCACCTGGGTCCCAAGGTCTCTGGGTATGGGTCAGAGAAACATATACAATGGCCTGTAAAGAAGGACACACACACACATGCCAAAATATTTATCAGTATGTAATTTACTTAGCAAGGCGCATTATAGACCAAGGGCATAACTACTGCATTACAATATCTAGTTACATGTAGAAAAGTATGCAGGCCTCGCTGAACAGTGATCACTGCTCCTCATAATGAGTATAATTAGTTGACACGTGAACATAATTAAAGAAAAAAATACAATACTAAATATGATATGAACAATTGACAACATCGACATTTCTCAAGCCTAAAGTCTGTAATGATTATCTATGTAATATTACTGTCTGTAAGGACATAGTGCAAGTGTAAAGGTTGCATTACTGGCCCATAATGATGACCTAAAAATGCAGAAGAAAAGGTAGAAATTTTTATTCATTGCATGCTTGCATGAGGGCATATGTAAGAATGACAGCATCACAACACATATATAGTAATACCCTGGGTAAACCATTATGAATGAATGAATGAATGAGTGTGTATATTAAATTTTAAACCACACTGCAAAGTGACATCAGTTGCAATAAAACACATGGACAATCAGGCTGATATCTGTTGTTTCATGCACACGTGTGGCAGTACCAATATGCCATATGTCGATACAACACACATACACAGGAACACTGCATATCTACAGCAATAAATACAGCATGTCACTCCGTGGTGGTGGCAAATAAGATAACAGATAATA